>NW_027473813.1:0-141929 GCF_050947335.1 Megachile rotundata
CGATAGAACGACAATTACTATACTTATTACTCTTATTATTATCTATCTAACTCATATTATTAGTCATATTATGCTTATATGATCGATAGAACGACAATTACTATACTCATTACTCTTATTATTATCAATCTAACTCATATTATTAGCCATATTATGCTTATATGATCGATAGAACGACAATTACTATACTCATTACTCTTATTATTATCAATCTAACTCATACTATTAACCATATTATGCAGATATGATCGATAGAACGACAATTACTATACTCATTACTCTTATTATTATCAACCTAACTCATATTATTAGCCATATTATGCTTAAATGATCGATAGAACGACAATTACTATACTTATTAGTCTTATTATTATCAATCTAACTCATATTATTAGACATATTATGCTTATGTGATCGAAAGAACGATAATTACTATACTTATTACTCTTATTATTATCAATCTAACTCATATTATTAGCCATATTATGCTTATATGATCGACAGAACGACAATTACTATACTTATTACACTCACTATTATCAATCTAACTCATATTATTAACCATATTATGCAGATATGATCGATAGAACGACAATTACTATACTCATTACTCCTATTATTATCAATCTAACACATATTATTAGCCATATTATGCTTATATGATCGATAGGACGACAATTACTATACTTATTACTCTTATTATTATCAATCTAACTCATATTATTAGCCATATTATGCTTATATGATCGATAGGAGGACAATTACTATACTTATTATTCTTATTTTTATCAAACTAACTCATATTATTAGCCATATTATGCTTATATGATCGATAGAACGACAATTACTATTCTTATTACTCTTATTATTATAAATCTAACTCATATTATTAGCCATATAATGCTTATATGATCGATAGAACGACAATTACTATACTCATTACTCTTATTATTATCAATCTAACTCATATTATTAGCCATATTATGCTTATATGATCGATAGAACGACAATTACTATACTCATTACTCTTATTATTATCAATCTAACTCATACTATTAACCATATTATGCAGATATGATCGATAGAACGACAATTACTATACTCATTACTCTTATTATTATCAACCTAACTCATATTATTAGCCATATTATGCTTAAATGATGGATAGAACGACAATTACTATACTTATTAGTCTTATTATTATCAATCTAACTCATATTATTAGACATATTATGCTTATGTGATCGAAAGAACGATAATTACTATACTTATTACTCTTATTATTATCAATCTAACTCATATTATTAGCCATATTATACTTATGTGATCGACAGAACGACAATTACTATTCTTATTACACTCCCTGTTATCAATCTAACTCATATTATTAACCATATTATGCTTATATGATCGATAGAACGACAATTACTATACTTATTACTCTTATTATTATAAATCTAACTCATATTATTAGCCATATAATGCTTATATGATCGATAGAACGACAATTACTATACTTATTACTCTTATTATTATAAAACTAACTCATATTATTAGCCATATAATGCCTATATGATCGATAGGAGGACAATTACTATACTTATTATTCTTATTTTTATCAAACTAACTCATATTATTAGCCATATTATGCTTATATGATCGGTAGAACGATAATTACTATACTTATTACTCTTAGTATTGTCAATCTAACTCATATTATTAGTCATATTATGCTTATATGATCGATAGAACGACAATTACTATACTCATTACTCTTATTATTATCAATCTAACTCATATTATTAGCCATATTATGCTTATATGATCGATAGAACGACAATTACTATACTCATTACTCTTATTATTATCAATCTAACTCATACTATTAACCATATTATGCAGATATGATCGATAGAACGACAATTACTATACTCATTACTCTTATTATTATCAACCTAACTCATATTATTAGCCATATTATGCTTAAATGATCGATAGAACGACAATTACTATACTTATTAGTCTTATTATTATCAATCTAACTCATATTATTAGACATATTATGCTTATGTGATCGAAAGAACGATAATTACTATACTTATTACTCTTATTATTATCAATCTAACTCATATTATTAGCCATATTATACTTATGTGATCGACAGAACGACAATTACTATTCTTATTACACTCCCTGTTATTAATCTAACTCATATTATTAACCATATTATGCTTATATGATCGATAGAACGACAATTACTATACTTATTACTCTTATTATTATAAATCTAACTCATATTATTAGCCATATAATGCTTATATGATCGATAGAACGACAATTACTATACTTATTACTCTTATTATTGTCAATCTAACTCATATTATTAGCCATATTATGCTTATATGATCGACAGAACGACAATTACTATACTTATTACACTCACTATTATCAATCTAACTCATATTATTAACCATATTATGCAGATATGATCGATAGAACGACAATTACTATACTCATTACTCCCATTATTATCAATCTAACACATATTATTAGCCATATTATGCTTATATGATCGATAGGACGACAATTACTATACTTACTACTCTTATTATTATCAATCTAACTCATATTATTAACCATATTATGCTAATATGATCGATAGAACGACAATTACTATACTTATTATTCTTATTTTTATCAACTTAACTCATATTATTAGCCATATTATGCTTAAATGATCGATAGAACGACAATTACTATACTCATTACTCTTATTATTATCAATCTAACTTATATTATTAGTCATATTATGCTTATATGATCGATAGAACGACAATTACTATACTTATTACTCTTATTATTATCAATCTAATTCATATTATTAGCCATATTATGCTTATATAACTGATAGGACGACAATTACTATACTTATTACTCTTATTATTATCAATCTAACTCATATTATTAGTCATATTATGCTTATATGAACGATAGAACGACAATTACTATACTTATTACTCTTATTATTATCTATCTAACTCATATTTTTAGTCATATTATGCTTATATGATCGATAGAACGACAATTACTATACTCATTACTCTTATTATTATCAATCTAACTCATATTATTAGCCATATTATGCTTATATGATCGATAGAACGACAATTACTATACTCATTACTCTTATTATTATCAATCTAACTCATACTATTAACCATATTATGCAGATATGATCGATAGAACGACAATTACTATACTCATTACTCTTATTATTATCAACCTAACTCATATTATTAGCCATATTATGCTTAAATGATCGATAGAACGACAATTACTATACTTATTAGTCTTATTATTATCAATCTAACTCATATTATTAGACATATTATGCTTATGTGATCGAAAGAACGATAATTACTATACTTATTACTCTTATTATTATCAATCTAACTCATATTATTAGCCATATTATGCTTATATGATCGACAGAACGACAATTACTATACTTATTACACTCACTATTATCAATCTAACTCATATTATTAACCATATTATGCAGATATGATCGATAGAACGACAATTACTATACTCATTACTCCTATTATTATCAATCTAATTCATATTATTAGCCATATTATGCTTATATAACTGATAGGACGACAATTACTATACTTATTACTCTTATTATTATCAATCTAACTCATATTATTAGTCATATTATGCTTATATGAACGATAGAACGACAATTACTATACTTATTACTCTTATTATTATCTATCTAACTCATATTATTAGTCATATTATGCTTATATGATCGATAGAACGACAATTACTATACTCATTACTCTTATTATTATCAATCTAACTCATATTATTAGCCATATTATGCTTATATGATCGATAGAACGACAATTACTATACTCATTACTCTTATTATTATCAATCTAACTCATACTATTAACCATATTATGCAGATATGATCGATAGAACGACAATTACTATACTCATTACTCTTATTATTATCAACCTAACTCATATTATTAGCCATATTATGCTTAAATGATCGATAGAACGACAATTACTATACTTATTAGTCTTATTATTATCAATCTAACTCATATTATTAGACATATTATGCTTATGTGATCGAAAGAACGATAATTACTATACTTATTACTCTTATTATTATCAATCTAACTCATATTATTAGCCATATTATGCTTATATGATCGACAGAACGACAATTACTATACTTATTACACTCACTATTATCAATCTAACTCATATTATTAACCATATTATGCAGATATGATCGATAGAACGACAATTACTATACTCATTACTCCTATTATTATCAATCTAACACATATTATTAGCCATATTATGCTTATATGATCGATAGGACGACAATTACTATACTTATTACTCTTATTATTATCAATCTAACTCATATTATTAGCCATATTATGCTTATATGATCGATAGGAGGACAATTACTATACTTATTATTCTTATTTTTATCAAACTAACTCATATTATTAGCCATATTATGCTTATATGATCGATAGAACGACAATTACTATTCTTATTACTCTTATTATTATAAATCTAACTCATATTATTAGCCATATAATGCTTATATGATCGATAGAACGACAATTACTATACTCATTACTCTTATTATTATCAATCTAACTCATATTATTAGCCATACTATGCTTATATGATCGATAGAACGACAATTACTATACTCATTACTCTTATTATTATCAATCTAACTCATACTATTAACCATATTATGCAGATATGATCGATAGAACGACAATTACTATACTCATTACTCTTATTATTATCAACCTAACTCATATTATTAGCCATATTATGCTTAAATGATGGATAGAACGACAATTACTATACTTATTAGTCTTATTATTATCAATCTAACTCATATTATTAGACATATTATGCTTATGTGATCGAAAGAACGATAATTACTATACTTATTACTCTTATTATTATCAATCTAACTCATATTATTAGCCATATTATACTTATGTGATCGACAGAACGACAATTACTATTCTTATTACACTCCCTGTTATCAATCTAACTCATATTATTAACCATATTATGCTTATATGATCGATAGAACGACAATTACTATACTTATTACTCTTATTATTATAAATCTAACTCATATTATTAGCCATATAATGCTTATATGATCGATAGAACGACAATTACTATACTTATTACTCTTATTATTATAAAACTAACTCATATTATTAGCCATATAATGCCTATATGATCGATAGGAGGACAATTACTATACTTATTATTCTTATTTTTATCAAACTAACTCATATTATTAGCCATATTATGCTTATATGATCGGTAGAACGATAATTACTATACTTATTACTCTTAGTATTGTCAATCTAACTCATATTATTAGTCATATTATGCTTATATGATCGATAGAACGACAATTACTATACTCATTACTCTTATTATTATCAATCTAACTCATATTATTAGCCATATTATGCTTATATGATCGATAGAACGACAATTACTATACTCATTACTCTTATTATTATCAATCTAACTCATACTATTAACCATATTATGCAGATATGATCGATAGAACGACAATTACTATACTCATTACTCTTATTATTATCAACCTAACTCATATTATTAGCCATATTATGCTTAAATGATCGATAGAACGACAATTACTATACTTATTAGTCTTATTATTATCAATCTAACTCATATTATTAGACATATTATGCTTATGTGATCGAAAGAACGATAATTACTATACTTATTACTCTTATTATTATCAATCTAACTCATATTATTAGCCATATTATACTTATGTGATCGACAGAACGACAATTACTATTCTTATTACACTCCCTGTTATTAATCTAACTCATATTATTAACCATATTATGCTTATATGATCGATAGAACGACAATTACTATACTTATTACTCTTATTATTATAAATCTAACTCATATTATTAGCCATATAATGCTTATATGATCGATAGAACGACAATTACTATACTTATTACTCTTATTATTGTCAATCTAACTCATATTATTAGCCATATTATGCTTATATGATCGACAGAACGACAATTACTATACTTATTACACTCACTATTATCAATCTAACTCATATTATTAACCATATTATGCAGATATGATCGATAGAACGACAATTACTATACTAATTACTCCCATTATTATCAATCTAACACATATTATTAGCCATATTATGCTTATATGATCGATAGGACGACAATTACTATACTTACTACTCTTATTATCATCAATCTAACTCATATTATTAACCATATTATGCTAATATGATCGATAGAACGACAATTACTATACTTATTATTCTTATTTTTATCAACTTAACTCATATTATTAGCCATATTATGCTTAAATGATCGATAGAACGACAATTACTATACTCATTACTCTTATTATTATCAATCTAACTTATATTATTAGTCATATTATGCTTATATGATCGATAGAACGACAATTACTATACTTATTACTCTTATTATTATCAATCTAATTCATATTATTAGCCATATTATGCTTATATAACTGATAGGACGACAATTACTATACTTATTACTCTTATTATTATCAATCTAACTCATATTATTAGTCATATTATGCTTATATGAACGATAGAACGACAATTACTATACTTATTACTCTTATTATTATCTATCTAACTCATATTATTAGTCATATTATGCTTATATGATCGATAGAACGACAATTACTATACTCATTACTCTTATTATTATCAATCTAACTCATATTATTAACCATATTATGCAGATATGATCGATAGAACGACAATTACTATACTCATTACTCCTATTATTATCAATCTAACACATATTATTAGCCATATTATGCTTATATGATCGATAGGACGACAATTACTATACTTATTACTCTTATTATTATCAATCTAACTCATATTATTAGCCATATTATGCTTATATGATCGATAGGAGGACAATTACTATACTTATTATTCTTATTTTTATCAAACTAACTCATATTATTAGCCATATTATGCTTATATGATCGATAGAACGACAATTACTATTCTTATTACTCTTATTATTATAAATCTAACTCATATTATTAGCCATATAATGCTTATATGATCGATAGAACGACAATTACTATACTCATTACTCTTATTATTATCAATCTAACTCATATTATTAGCCATATTATGCTTATATGATCGATAGAACGACAATTACTATACTCATTACTCTTATTATTATCAATCTAACTCATACTATTAACCATATTATGCAGATATGATCGATAGAACGACAATTACTATACTCATTACTCTTATTATTATCAACCTAACTCATATTATTAGCCATATTATGCTTAAATGATCGATAGAACGACAATTACTATACTTATTAGTTTTATTATTATCAATCTAACTCATATTATTAGACATATTATGCTTATGTGATCGAAAGAACGATAATTACTATACTTATTACTCTTATTATTATCAATCTAACTCATATTATTAGCCATATTATACTTATGTGATCGACAGAACGACAATTACTATTCTTATTACACTCCCTGTTATCAATCTAACTCATATTATTAACCATATTATGCTTATATGATCGATAGAACGACAATTACTATACTTATTACTCTTATTATTATAAATCTAACTCATATTATTAGCCATATAATGCTTATATGATCGATAGAACGACAATTACTATACTTATTACTCTTATTATTATAAAACTAACTCATATTATTAGCCATATAATGCCTATATGATCGATAGAACGACAATTACTATACTTATTACTCTTATTATTGTCAATCTAACTCATATTATTAGCCATATTATGCTTATATGATCGACAGAACGACAATTACTATACTTATTACACTCACTATTATCAATCTAACTCATATTATTAACCATATTATGCAGATATGATCGATAGTATGACAATTACCATACTCATTACTCTTAGTATTGTCAATCTAACTCATATTATTAGTCATATTATGCTTATACGATCGATAGAACGACAATTACTATACTCATTACTCTTATTATTATCAATCTAATTCATATTATTAGCCATATTATGCTTATATGATCGATAGGAGGACAATTACTATACTTATTATTCTTATTTTTATCAACCTAACTCATATTATTAGCCATATTATGCTTATATGATCGGTAGAACGATAATTACTATACTTATTACTCTTAGTATTGTCAATCTAACTCATATTATTAGTCATATTATGCTTATATGATCGATAGAACGACAATTACTATACTCATTACTCTTATTATTATCAATCTAACTCATATTATTAGCCATATTATGCTTATATGATCGATAGAACGACAATTACTATACTCATTACTCTTATTATTATCAATCTAACTCATACTATTAACCATATTATGCAGATATGATCGATAGAACGACAATTACTATACTCATTACTCTTATTATTATCAACCTAACTCATATTATTAGCCATATTATGCTTAAATGATCGATAGAACGACAATTACTATACTTATTAGTCTTATTATTATCAATCTAACTCATATTATTAGACATATTATGCTTATGTGATCGAAAGAACGATAATTACTATACTTATTGCTCTTATTATTATCAATCTAACTCATATTATTAGCCATATTATGCTTATGTGATCGACAGAACGACAATTACTGTTCTTATTACACTCCCTGTTATCAATCTAACTCATATTATTAACCATATTATGCTTATATGATCGATAGAACGACAATTACTATACTTATTACTCTTATTATTATAAATCTAACTCATATTATTAGCCATATAATGCTTATATGATCGATAGAACGACAATTACTATACTTATTACTCTTAGTATTGTCAATCTAACTCATATTATTAACCATATTATGCAGATATGATCGATAGAACGACAATTACTATACTTATTACTCTTATTATTATCAATCTAACTCATATTATTAGCCATATTATGCTTATATAATCGATAGGAGGACAATTACTATACTTATTACTCTTATTATTATCAATCTAACTCATATTATTAACCATATTATGCTAATATGATCGATAGAACGACAATTACTATACTTATTATTCTTATTTTTATCAACTTAACTCATATTATTAGCCATATTATGCTTAAATGATCGATAGAACGACAATTACTATACTCATTACTCTTATTATTATCAATCTAACTTATATTATTAGTCATATTAGGCTTATATGATCGATAGAAAGACAATTACTATACTTATTACTCTTATTATTATAAAACTAACTCATATTATTAACCATATTATGCAGATATGATCGATAGAACGACAATTACTATACTCATTACTCCCATTATTATCAATCTAACACATATTATTAGCCATATTATGCTTATATGATCGATAGGACGACAATTACTATACTTACTACTCTTATTATTATCAATCTAACTCATATTATTAACCATATTATGCTAATATGATCGATAGAACGACAATTACTATACTTATTATTCTTATTTTTATCAACTTAACTCATATTATTAGCCATATTATGCTTAAATGATCGATAGAACGACAATTACTATACTCATTACTCTTATTATTATCAATCTAACTTATATTATTAGTCATATTATGCTTATATGATCGATAGAACGACAATTACTATACTTATTACTCTTATTATTATCAATCTAATTCATATTATTAGCCATATTATGCTTATATAACTGATAGGACGACAATTACTATACTTATTACTCTTATTATTATCAATCTAACTCATATTATTAGTCATATTATGCTTATATGAATGATAGAACGACAATTACTATACTTATTACTCTTATTATTATCAATCTAACTCATATTATTAACCATATTATGCTAATATGATCGATAGAACGACAATTACTATACTTATTATTCTTATTTTTATCAACTTAACTCATATTATTAGCCATATTATGCTTAAATGATCGATAGAACGACAATTACTATACTCATTACTCTTATTATTATCAATCTAACTCATATTATTAGCCATATTATGCTTATATGATCGATAGAACGACAATTACTATACTCATTACTCTTATTATTATCAATCTAACTCATACTATTAACCATATTATGCAGATATGATCGATAGAACGACAATTACTATACTCATTACTCTTATTATTATCAACCTAACTCATATTATTAGCCATATTATGCTTAAATGATCGATAGAACGACAATTACTATACTTATTAGTCTTATTATTATCAATCTAACTCATATTATTAGACATATTATGCTTATGTGATCGAAAGAACGATAATTACTATACTTATTACTCTTATTATTATCAATCTAACTCATATTATTAGCCATATTATACTTATGTGATCGACAGAACGACAATTACTATTCTTATTACACTCCCTGTTATCAATCTAACTCATATTATTAACCATATTATGCTTATATGATCGATAGAACGACAATTTCTATACTTATTACTCTTATTATTATAAATCTAACTCATATTATTAGCCATATAATGCTTATATGATCGATAGAACGACAATTACTATACTTATTACTCTTATTATTATAAAACTAACTCATATTATTAGCCATATAATGCTTATATGATCGATAGAACGACAATTACTATACTTATTACTCTTATTATTGTCAATCTAACTCATATTATTAGCCATATTATGCTTATATGATCGACAGAACGACAATTACTATACTTATTACACTCACTATTATCAATCTAACTCATATTATTAACCATATTATGCAGATATGATCGATAGAACGACAATTACCATACTCATTACTCTTATTATTATCAATCTAACTTATATTATTAGTCATATTATGCTTATATGATCGATAGAACGACAATTACTATACTTATTACTCTTATTATTATAAAACTAACTCATATTATTAACCATATTATGCAGATATGATCGATAGAACGACAATTACTATACTCATTACTCCCATTATTATCAATCTAACACATATTATTAGCCATATTATGCTTATATGATCGATAGGACGACAATTACTATACTTACTACTCTTATTATTATCAATCTAACTCATATTATTAACCATATTATGCTAATATGATCGATAGAACGACAATTACTATACTTATTATTCTTATTTTTATCAACTTAACTCATATTATTAGCCATATTATGCTTAAATGATCGATAGAACGACAATTACTATACTCATTACTCTTATTATTATCAATCTAACTTATATTATTAGTCATATTATGCTTATATGATCGATAGAACGACAATTACTATACTTATTACTCTTATTATTATCAATCTAATTCATATTATTAGCCATATTATGCTTATATAACTGATAGGACGACAATTACTATACTTATTACTCTTATTATTATCAATCTAACTCATATTATTAGTCATATTATGCTTATATGAACGATAGAACGACAATTACTATACTTATTACTCTTATTATTATCAATCTAACTCATATTATTAACCATATTATGCTAATATGATCGATAGAACGACAATTACTATACTTATTATTCTTATTTTTATCAACTTAACTCATATTATTAGCCATATTATGCTTAAATGATCGATAGAACGACAATTACTATACTCATTACTCTTATTATTATCAATCTAACTCATATTATTAGCCATATTATGCTTATATGATCGATAGAACGACAATTACTATACTCATTACTCTTATTATTATCAATCTAACTCATACTATTAACCATATTATGCAGATATCATCGATAGAACGACAATTACTATACTCATTACTCTTATTATTATCAACCTAACTCATATTATTAGCCATATTATGCTTAAATGATCGATAGAACGACAATTACTATACTTATTAGTCTTATTATTATCAATCTAACTCATATTATTAGACATATTATGCTTATGTGATCGAAAGAACGATAATTACTATACTTATTACTCTTATTATTATCAATCTAACTCATATTATTAGCCATATTATACTTATGTGATCGACAGAACGACAATTACTATTCTTATTACACTCCCTGTTATCAATCTAACTCATATTATTAACCATATTATGCTTATATGATCGATAGAACGACAATTTCTATACTTATTACTCTTATTATTATAAATCTAACTCATATTATTAGCCATATAATGCTTATATGATCGATAGAACGACAATTACTATACTTATTACTCTTATTATTATAAAACTAACTCATATTATTAGCCATATAATGCTTATATGATCGATAGAACGACAATTACTATACTTATTACTCTTATTATTGTCAATCTAACTCATATTATTAGCCATATTATGCTTATATGATCGACAGAACGACAATTACTATACTTATTGCACTCACTATTATCAATCTAACTCATATTATTAACCATATTATGCAGATATGATCGATAGAACGACAATTACCATACTCATTACTCTTAGTATTGTCAATCTAACTCATATTATTAGTCATATTATGCTTATACGATCGATAGAACGACAATTACTATACTCATTACTCTTATTATTATCAATCTAATTCATATTATTAGCCATATTATGCTTATATGATCGATAGGAGGACAATTACTATACTTATTATTCTTATTTTTATCAACCTAACTCATATTATTAGCCATATTATGCTTATATGATCGGTAGAACGATAATTACTATACTTATTACTCTTAGTATTGTCAATCTAACTCATATTATTAGTCATATTATGCAGATATGATCGATAGAACGACAATTACTATACTTATTACTCTTATTATTATCAATCTAACTCATATTATTAGCCATATTATGCTTATATAATCGATAGGAGGACAATTACTATACTTATTACTCTTATTATTATCAATCTAACTCATATTATTAACCATATTATGCTAATATGATCGATAGAACGACAATTACTATACTTATTATTCTTATTTTTATCAACTTAACTCATATTATTAGCCATATTATGCTTAAATGATCGATAGAACGACAATTACTATACTCATTACTCTTATTATTATCAATCTAACTCATATTATTAGCCATATTATGCTTAAATGATCGATAGAACGACAATTACTATACTCACTACTCTTATTATTATCAATCTAACTCAAATTATTAGCCATATTATGCTTATATGATCGATAGGAGGACAATCACTATACTTATTATTCTTATTTTAATCAACCTAACTCATATTATTAGCCATATTATGCTTAAATGATCGATGGAACGACAATTACTATACTAATTAGTCTTATTATTATAAATCTAACTCATACTATTAGCCATATTATACTTATGTGATCGAAAGAACGGTAATTACTATACCTATTACGCTTACTATTATCAATCTAACTCATATTATTAGCCATATTGTGCTTATGTGATCGATAGAACGACAATTACTATACTTATTACTCTCATTATTATCAACCTAACTCATATTATTAGCCATATTATGCTTATATGACCGAGAGATCCACAATTACTATACTCATTACTCTTATTATTATCAATCTAACTAATACTATTAGTCATATTATGCTTATATTATCGATAGAACGACAATTACTATACTCATTACTCTTATTATTATCAATCTAACTCATATTATTAGCCATATTATGCTTAAATGATCGATAGAACGACAATTACTATACTTATTAGTCTTATTATTATCAATCTAACTCATATTATTAGCCATATTATGCTAATATGATCGATAGAACGACAATGACTATACTTATTACTCTTATTATTATAAATCTAACTCATATTATTAGCCATATAATGCTTATATGATCGATAGAACGACAATTACTATACTTATTACTCTTATTATTATCAATCTAACTCATATTATTAGCCATATTATGCTTATATGATCGACAGAACGACAATTACTATACTTATTACACTCACTATTATCAATCTAACTCATATTATTAACCATATTATGCAGATATGATCGATAGAACGACAATTACTATACTCATTACTCTTATTATTATCAATCTCACTAATATTATTAACCATATTATGCAAATATGATCGATAGAACGACAATTACTATACTCATTACTCTTATTATTATCAATCTAACTCATATGATTAGCCATATTATGCTTATATGATCAGCAGAACGACAATTACTATACTTATTACACTCACTATTATCAATCTAACTCATATTATTAACCATATTATGCAGATATGATCGATGGAACGACAATGACTATACTTATTAGTCTTATTATTATCAATCTAACTCATATTATTAGCCATATTATGCTTATATGATCGATAGGACGACAATTACTATACTTATTACTCTTATTATTATCAACCTAACTCATATTATTAGTCATATTATGCTTATATGACCGGGAGATCCACAATTACTATACTCATTACTCTTATTATTATCAATCTAACTCATATTATTAGCCATATTATGCTTATATGATCGATAGAACGACAATTACTATACTTATTACTCTTATTATTATAAATCTAACTCATATTATTAGCCATTTAATGCTTATATGATCGATAGAACGACAATTACTATACTCATTACTCTTATTATTATCAATCTAACTCATATTATTAGCCATATTATGCTTATATGATCGACAGAACGACAATCACTATTCTTACCACTCTTATTATTATCAAACTAACTCATATTATTAGCCATATTATGCTTATATGATCGATAGAACGACAATTACTATACTAATTAGTCTTATTATTATAAATCTAACTCATACTATTAGCCATATTATACTTATGTGATCGAAAGAACGATAATTACTATACCTATTACGCTTATTATTATCAATCTAACTCATATTATTAGCCATATTATGCTTGTGGGATCGATAGAACGACAATTACTATACTTATTACTCTCATTATTATCAACCTAACTCATATTATTAGCCATATTATGCTTATATGACCGAGAGATCCACAATTACTATACTCATTACTCTTATTATTATCAATCTAACTCATATTATTAGTCATATTATGCTTATATGATCGATAGAACGACAATTACTATACTCATTACTCTTATTATTATCAATCTAACTCATATTATTAGCCATATTATGCTTAAATGATCGATAGAACGACAATTACTATACTTATTAGTCTTATTATTATCAATCTAACTCATATTATTAGCCATATTATGCTTATATGATCGGTAGAACGATAATTACTATACCTATTACTCTTATTATTATCAATCTAACTCATATTATTAACCATATTATGCAGATATGATCGATAGAGCGACAATTACTATACTCATTACTCTTATTATTATCAATCTAACTCATATTATTAGCCATATTATGCTTATATGACCGACAGAACGACAATTACTATTCTTCTTACACTCACTGTTATCAATCTAACTCATATTATTAACCATATTATGCAAATATGATCGATAGAACGACAATTACAATACCTATTACGCTTATTATTATCAATCTAACTCATATTATTAGCCATATTATGCTTATGTGATCGATAGAACGACAATTACTATACTTATTACTCTCATTATTATCAACCTAACTCATATTATTAGTCATATTATGCTTATATGACCGGGAGATCCACAATTACTATACTCATTACTCTTATTATTATCAATCTAACTCATATTATTAGCCATATTATGCTTATATGATCGATAGAACGACAATTACTATACTTATTACTCTTATTATTATAAATCTAACTCATATTATTAGCCATTTAATGCTTATATGATCGATAGAACGACAATTACTATACTCATTACTCTTATTATTATCAATCTAACTCATATTATTAGCCATATTATGCTTATATGATCGACAGAACGACAATCACTATTCTTACCACTCTTATTATTATCAAACTAACTCATATTATTAGCCATATTATGCTTATATGATCGATAGAACGACAATTACTATACTAATTAGTCTTATTATTATAAATCTAACTCATACTATTAGCCATATTATACTTATGTGATCGAAAGAACGATAATTACTATACCTATTACGCTTATTATTATCAATCTAACTCATATTATTAGCCATATTATGCTTGTGGGATCGATAGAACGACAATTACTATACTTATTACTCTCAATATTATCAACCTAACTCATATTATTAGCCATATTATGCTTATATGACCGAGAGATCCACAATTACTATACTCATTACTCTTATTATTATCAATCTAACTCATATTATTAGTCATATTATGCTTATATGATCGATAGAACGACAATTACTATACTCATTACTCTTATTATTATCAGTCTAACTCATATTATTAGCCATATTATGCTTAAATGATCGATAGAACGACAATTACTATACTTATTAGTCTTATTATTATCAATCTAACTCATATTATTAGCCATATTATGCTTATATGATCGATAGAACGACAATGACTATACTTATTACTCTTATTATTATAAATCTAACTCATATTATTAGCCATATAATGCTTATATGATCGATAGAACGACAATTACTATACTCATTACTCTTATTATTATCAATCTAACTCATATTATTAGCCATATTTTGCTTATATGACCGAGAGATCCACAATTACTATACTCATTACTCTTATTATTATCAATCTAACTCATATTATTAGCCATATTATGCTTATATGATCAGCAGAACGACAATTACTATACTTATTACACTCACTATTATCAATCTAACTCATATTATTAACCATATTATGCGGATATGATCGATAGAACGACAATTACTATACTCACTACTCTTATTATTATCAATATAACTCATATTATTAGCCATATTATGCTTATATGATCGATAGGACGACAATTACTATACTTATTACTCTTATTATTATCAATCTAACTCATATTATTAGCCATATTATGCTTATATGATCGATAGGAGGACAATCTCTATACATATTATTCTTATTTTTATCAACCTAACTCATATTATTAGCCATATTATGCTTAAATGATCGATATAACGACAATTACTATACTAATTAGTCTTATTATTATAAATCTCACTCATACTATTAGCCATATTATACTTATGTGATCGAAAGAACGATAATTACTATACCTATTACGCTTATTATTATAAATCTAACTCATATTATTAGCCATATTATGCTTATATGATCGATAGAACGACAATTACTATACTCACTACTCTTATTATTATCAATCTAACTCATATGATTAGCCATATTATGCTTATATGATCGACAGAACGACAATCACTATACTTACTACTCTTATTATTATCAATCTAACTCATATTATTAGCCATATTATGATTATGTGATCGATAGAACGACAATTACTATACTTATTACACTCACTATTATCAATCTAACTCATATTATTAGCCATATTATGCTTATATGACCGAGAGATCCACAATTACTATACTCATTACTCTTATTATTATCAATCTAACTCATATTATTAGTCATATTATGCTTATATGATCGATAGAACGACAATTACTATACTCATTACTCTTATTATTATCAATCTAACTCATATTATTAGCCATATTATGCTTAAATGATCGATAGAACGACAATTACTATACTTATTAGTCTTATTATTATCAATCTAACTCATATTATTAGCCACATTATCCTTATATGATCGATAGAACGACAATGACTATACTTATTACTCTTATTATTATAAATCTAACTCATATTATTAGCCATATAATGCTTATATGATCGATAGAACGACAATTACTATACTCATTACTCTTATTATTATCAATATAACTCATATTATTAGCCATATTATGCTTATATGATCGACAGAACGACAATCACTATACTTACTACTCTTATTATTATCAATCTAACTCATATTATTAGCCATATTATGATTATGTGATCGATAGAACGACAATTACTATACTTATTACACTCACTATTATCAATCTAACTCATATTATTAACCATATTATGCAGATATGATCGATAGCACGACATTTACTATACTTATTATTCTTATTTTTATCAACCTAACTCATATTATTAGCCATATTATGCTTGAATGATCGATAGAACGACAATTACTATACTAATTAGTCTTATTATTATAAATCTAACTCATACTATTAGCCATATTATACTTATGTGATCGAAAGAACGATAATTACTATACCTATTACGCTTATTATTATCAATCTAACTCATATTATTAGCCATATTATACTTATGTGATCGATAGAACGACAATTACTATACTTATTACTCTCATTATTATCAACCTAACTCATATTATTAGCCATATTATGCTTATATGACCGAGAGATCCACAATTACTATACTCATTACTCTTATTATTATCAATCTAACTCATATTATTAGCCATATTATGCTTATATGATCAGCAGAACGACAATTACTATACTTATTACACTCACTATTATCAATCTAACTCATATTATTAACCATATTATGCGGATATCATCGATAGAACGACAATTACTATACTCACTACTCTTATTATTATCAATCTAACTCATATTATTAGCCATATTATGCTTATATGATCGATAGAACGACAATTACTATACTCATTACTCTTATTATTATCAATCTAACTCGTATGATTAGCCATATTATGCTTATATGATCGACAGAACGACAATCACTATACTTACTACTCTTATTATTATCAATCTAACTCATATTATTAGCCATATTATGATTATGTGATCGATAGAACGACAATTACTATACTTATTACACTCACTATTATCAATCTAACTCATATTATTAGCCATATTATGCTTATATGACCGAGAGATCCACAATTACTATACTCATTACTCTTATTATTATCAATCTAACTCATATTATTAGTCATATTATGCTTATATGATCGATAGAACGACAATTACTATACTCATTACTCTTATTATTATCAATCTAACTCATATTATTAGCCATATTATGCTTAAATGATCGATAGAACGACAATTACTATACTTATTAGTCTTATTATTATCAATCTAACTCATATTATTAGCCACATTATGCTTATATGATCGATAGAACGACAATTACTATACTAATTAGTCTTATTATTATAAATCTAACTCATACTATTAGCCATATTATACTTATGTGATCGAAAGAACGATAATTACTATACCTATTACGCTTATTATTATCAATCTAACTCATATTATTAGCCATATTATGCTTATGTGATCGATAGAACGACAATAACTATACTTATTACTCTCATTATTATCAACCTAACTCATATTATTAGCCATATTATGCTTATATGACCGAGAGATCCACAATTACTATACTCATTACTCTTATTATTATCAATCTAACTCATATTATTAGCCATATTATGCTTATATGATCAGCAGAACGACAATTACTATACTTATTACTCTCACTATTATCAATCTAACTCATATTATTAACCATATTATGCGGATATGATCGATAGAACGACAATTACTATACTCACTACTCTTATTATTATCAATCTAACTCATATTATTAGCCATATTATGCTTATATGATCGATAGAACGACAATTACTATACTCATTACTCTTATTATTATCAATCTAACTCGTATTATTAGCCATATTATGCTTATATGATCGACAGAACGACAATTACTATACTTATTACTCTTATTATTATCAATCTAACTCATATTATTAGCCATATTATGCTTATATGATCGGTAGAACGATAATTACTATACCTGTTACTCTTATTATTATCAATCTAACTCATATTATTAACCATATTATGCAGATATGATCGATAGAACGACAATTACTATACTCATTACTCTTATTATTATCAAACTAACTCATATTATTAGCCATATTATGCTTATATGAACGACAGAACGACAATTACTATTCTTCTTACACTCACTGTTATCAATCTAACTCATATTATTAGCCATATTGTGCTCATACGATCGACACAACGACAATTACTATACATATTACTCTTACTAGTATCAATCTAACTCATATTATTAGTCACATTATGCTTATATGATCGATAGAAAGACAATTACTATACTCACTACTCTTATTATTATCAATCTAACTCATATTATTAGCCATATTATGCTTATATGATCGATAGGACGACAATTACTATACTTATTACTCTTATTATTATCAATCTAACTCATATTATTAGCCATATTATGCTTATATGATCGATAGGAGGACAATCTCTATACTTATTATTCTTATTTTTATCAACCTAACTCATATTATTGGCCATATTATGCTTAAATGATCGATAGAACGACAATTACTATACTAATTAGTCTTATTATTATAAATCTCACTCATACTATTAGCCATATTATACTTATGTGATCGAAAGAACGATAATTACTATACCTATTACGCTTATTATTATAAATCTAACTCATATTATTAGCCATATTATGCTTATATGATCGATAGAACGACAATTACTATACTCACTACTCTTATTATTATCAATCTAACTCATATGATTAGCCGTATTATGCTTATATGATCGACAGAACGACAATCACTATACTTACTACTCTTATTATTATCAATCTAACTCATATTATTAGCCATATTATGCTTATATGATCAGCAGAACGACAATTACTATACTTATTACACTCACTATTATCAATCTAACTCATATTATTAACCATATTATGCGGATATGATCGATAGAACGACAATTACAATACTCACTACTCTTATTATTATCAATCTAACTCATATTATTAGCCATATTATGCTTATATGATCGATAGAACGACAATTACTATACTCATTACTCTTATTATTATCAATCTAACTCATATTATTAGCCGTATTATGCTTATATGATCGACAGAACGACAATCACTATACTTACTACTCTTATTATTATCAATCTAACTCATATTATTAGACATATTATGATTATGTGATCGATAGAACGACAATTACTATACTTATTACACTCACTATTATCAATCTAACTCATATTATTAACCATATTATGCAGATATGATCGATAGCACGACATTTACTATACTTATTACTCTTATTATTATCAAACTAACTCATATTATTAGCCATATTATGCTTATATGATCGATAGAACGACAATTACTATACCCATTACTCTTATTATTATCAATCTAACTCATATTATTAGTCATATTATGCTTATATGATCAAAAGGACGACAATTACTATACTTATTACTCTTATTATTATCAATCTAACTCATATTATTAGCCATATTATGCTTATATGATCAGCAGAACGACAATTACTATACTTATTACACTCACTATTATCAATCTTACTCATATTATTAACCATATTATGCGGATATGATCGATAGAACGACAATTACTATACTCACTACTCTTATTATTATCAATCTAACTCATATTATTAGCCATATTATGCTTATATGATCGATAGGAGGACAATCACTATACTTATTATTCTTATTTTTATCAACCTAACTCATATTATTAGCCATATTATGCTTAAATGATCGATAAAACGACAATTACTATACTAATTAGTCTTATTATTATCAATCTAACTCATATTATTAGCCATATTATGCTTATATGATCGATAGGACGACAATTACTATACCTATTACGCTTATTATTATCAATCTAACTCATATTATTAGCCATATTATGCTTGTGGGATCGATAGAACGACAATTACTATACTTATTACTCTCATTATTATCAACCTAACTCATATTATTAGCCATATTATGCTTATATGACCGAGAGATCCACAATTACTATACTCATTACTCTTATTATTATCAATCTAACTCATATTATTAGTCATATTATGCTTATATGATCGATAGAACGACAATTACTATACTCATTACTCTTATTATTATCAATCTAACTCATATTATTAGCCATATAATGCTTAAATGATCGATAGAACGACAATTACTATACTCACTACTCTTATTATTATCAATCTAACTCAAATTATTAGCCATATTATGCTTATATGATCGATAGGAGGACAATCACTATACTTATTATTCTTATTTTTATCAACCTAACTCATATTATTAGCCATATTATGCTTAAATGATCGATGGAACGACAATTACTATACTAATTAGTCTTATTATTATAAATCTAACTCATACTATTAGCCATATTATACTTATGTGATCGAAAGAACGATAATTACTATACCTATTACGCTTACTATTATCAATCTAACTCATATTATTAGCCATATTGTGCTTATGTGATCGATAGAACGACAATTACTATACTTATTACTCTCATTATTATCAACCTAACTCATATTATTAGCCATATTATGCTTATATGACCGAGAGATCCACAATTACTATACTCATTACTCTTATTATTATCAATCTAACTAATACTATTAGTCATATTATGCTTATATTATCGATAGAACGACAATTACTATACTCATTACTCTTATTATTATCAATCTAACTCATATTATTAGCCATATTATGCTTAAATGATCGATAGAACGACAATTACTATACTTATTAGTCTTATTATTATCAATCTAACTCATATTATTAGCCATATTATGCTAATATGATCGATAGAACGACAATGACTATACTTATTACTCTTATTATTATAAATCTAACTCATATTATTAGCCATATAATGCTTATATGATCGATAGAACGACAATTACTATACTTATTACTCTTATTATTATCAATCTAACTCATATTATTAGCCATATTATGCTTATATGATCGAGAGAACGACAATTACTATACTTATTACACTCACTATTATCAATCTAACTCATATTATTAACCATATTATGCAGATATGATCGATAGAACGACAATTACTATACTCATTACTCTTATTATTATCAATCTAACTAATATTATTAACCATATTATGCAAATATGATCGATAGAACGACAATTACTATACTCATTACTCTTATTATTATCAATCTAACTCATATGATTAGCCATATTATGCTTATATGATCGATAGGACGACAATTACTATACTTATTACTCTTATTATTATCAATCTAACTCATATTATTAGCCATATTATGCTTATATGATCAGCAGAACGACAATTACTATACTTATTACACTCACTATTATCAATCTAACTCATATTATTAACCATATTATGCAGATATGATCGATGGAACGACAATGACTATACTTATTAGTCTTATTATTATCAATCTAACTCATATTATTAGCCATATTATGCTTATATGATCGATAGGACGACAATTACTATACTTATTACTCTTATTATTATCAATCTAACTCATATTATTAGCCATATTATGCTTATATGATCAGCAGAACGACAATTACTATACTTCTTACACTCACTATTATCAATCTTACTCATATTATTAACCATATTATGCAGATATGATCGATAGAATGACAATTACTATACTCACTACTCTTATTATTATCAATCTAACTCATATTATTAGCCATATTATGCTTATATGATCGATAGATCGACAATTACTATACTTATTACTCTTATTATTATCAATCTAACTCAAATTATTAGCCATATTATGCTTATATGGTCGATAGGAGGACAATCACTATACTTATTATTCTTATTTTTATCAATCTAACTCATATTATTAGCCATATTATGCTTATATGATCGATAGAACGACAATTACTATACTCATTACTCTTATTATTATCAATCTAACTCGTATTATTAGCCATATTATGCTTATATGATCGACAGAACGACAATTACTATACTTATTACTCTTATTATTATCAATCTAACTCATATTATTAGCCATATTATGCTTATATGATCGGTAGAACGATAATTACTATACCTGTTACTCTTATTATTATCAATCTAACTCATATTATTAACCATATTATGCAGATATGATCGATAGAACGACAATTACTATACTCATTACTCTTATTATTATCAAACTAACTCATATTATTAGCCATATTATGCTTATATGATCGACAGAACGACAATTACTATTCTTCTTACACTCACTGTTATCAATCTAACTCATATTATTAGCCATATTGTGCTCATACGATCGACACAACGACAATTACTATACTTATTACTCTTACTAGTATCAATCTAACTCATATTATTAGTCACATTATGCTTATATGATCGATAGAACGACAATTACTATACTCACTACTCTTATTATTATCAATCTAACTCATATTATTAGCCATATTATGCTTATATGATCGATAGGACGACAATTACTATACTTATTACTCTTATTATTATCAATCTAACTCATATTATTAGACATATTATGCTTATATGATCGATAGGAGGACAATCTCTACACTTATTATTCTTATTTTTATCAACCTAACTCATATTATTAGCCATATTATGCTTAAATGATCGATAGAACGACAATTACTATACTAATTAGTCTTATTATTATAAATCTCACTCATACTATTAGCCATATTATACTTATGTGATCGAAAGAACGATAATTACTATACCTATTACGCTTATTATTATAAATCTAACTCATATTATTAGCCATATTATGCTTATATGATCGATAGAACGACAATTACTATACTCACTACTCTTATTATTATCAATCTAACTCATATGATTAGCCGTATTATGCTTATATGATCGACAGAACGACAATCACTATACTTACTACTCTTATTATTATCAATCTAACTCATATTATTAGCCATATTATGCTTATATGATCAGCAGAACGACAATTACTATACTTATTACACTCACTATTATCAATCTAACTCATATTATTAACCATATTATGCGGATATGATCGATAGAACGACAATTACAATACTCACTACTCTTATTATTATCAATCTAACTCATATTATTAGCCATATTATGCTTATATGATCGATAGAACGACAATTACTATACTCATTACTCTTATTATTATCAATCTAACTCATATTATTAGCCGTATTATGCTTATATGATCGACAGAACGACAATTACTATACTCACTACTCTTATTATTATCAATCTAACTCATATTATTAGCCATATTATGCTTATATGATCGATAGAACGACAATTACTATACTTATTACTCTTATTATTATCAATCTAACTCAAATTATTAGCCATATTATGCTTATATGATCGATAGGAGGACAATCACTATACTTATTATTCTTATTTTTATCAACCTAACTCATATTATTAGCCATATTATGCTTAAATGATCGATGGAACGACAATTACTATACTAATTAGTCTTATTATTATAAATCTAACTCATACTGTTAGCCATATTATACTTATGTGTTCGAAAGAACGATAATTACTATACCTATTACGCTTACTATTATCAATCTAACTCATATTATTAGCCATATTGTGCTTATGTGATCGATAGAACGACAATTACTATACTTATTACTCTCATTATTATCAACCTAACTCATATTATTAGCCATATTATGCTTATATGACCGAGAGATCCACAATTACTATACTCATTACTCTTATTATTATCAATCTAACTAATACTATTAGTCATATTATGCTTATATTATCGATAGAACGACAATTACTATACTCATTACTCTTATTATTATCAATCTAACTCATATTATTAGCCATATTATGCTTAAATGATCGATAGAACGACAATTACTATACTTATTAGTCTTATTATTATCAATCTAACTCATATTATTAGCCATATTATGCTAATATGATCGATAGAACGACAATGACTATACTTATTACTCTTATTATTATAAATCTAACTCATATTATTAGACATATAATGCTTATATGATCGATAGAACGACAATTACTATACTTATTACTCTTATTATTATCAATCTAACTCATATTATTAGCCATATTATGCTTATATGATCGACAGAACGACAATTACTATACTTATTACACTCACTATTATCAATCTAACTCATATTATTAACCATATTATGCAGATATGATCGATAGAACGACAATTACTATACTCATTACTCTTATTATTATCAATCTAACTAATATTATTAACCATATTATGCAAATATGATCGATAGAACGACAATTACTATACTCATTACTCTTATTATTATCAATCTAACTCATATGATTAGCCATATTATGCTTATATGATCGATAGGACGACAATTACTATACTTATTACTCTTATTATTATCAATCTAACTCATATTATTAGCCATATTATGCTTATATGATCAGCAGAACGACAATTACTATACTTATTACACTCACTATTATCAATCTAACTCATATTATTAACCATATTATGCAGATATGATCGATGGAACGACAATTACTATACTTATTAGTCTTATTATTATCAATCTAACTCATATTATTAGCCATATTATGCTTATATGATCGATAGGACGACAATTACTATACTTATTACTCTTATTATTATCAATCTAACTCATATTATTAGCCATATTATGCTTATATGATCAGCAGAACGACAATTACTATACTTCTTACACTCACTATTATCAATCTTACTCATATTATTAACCATATTATGCAGATATGATCGATAGAATGACAATTACTATACTCACTACTCTTATTATTATCAATCTAACTCATATTATTAGCCATATTATGCTTATATGATCGATAGAACGACAATTACTATACTTATTACTCTTATTATTATCAATCTAACTCAAATTATTAGCCATATTATGCTTATATGGTCGATAGGAGGACAATCACTATACTTATTATTCTTATTTTTATCAACCTAACTCATATTATTAGCCATATTATGCTTAAATGATCGATAGAACGACAATTACTATACTAATTAGTCTTATTATTATAAATCTAACTCATACTATTAGCCATATTATACTTATGTGATCGAAAGAACGATAATTACTATACCTATTACGCTTACTATTATCAATCTAACTCATATTATTAGTCATATTATGCTTATGTGATCGATAGAACGACAATTACTATACTTATTACTCTCATTATTATCAACCTAACTCATATTATTAGCCATATTATGCTTATATGACCGAGAGATCCACAATTACTATACTCATTACTCTTATTATTATCAATCTAACTCATATTATTAGTCATATTATGCTTATATTATCGATAGAACGACAATTACTATACTCATTACTCCTATTATTATCAATCTAACTCATATTATTAGCCATATTATGCTTATATGATCGACAGAACGACAATTACTATACTTATTACACTCACTATTATCAATCTAACTCATTTTATTAACCATATTATGCAGATATGATCGATAGAACGACAATTACTATACTCATTAGTCTTATTATTATCAATCTAACTAATATTATTAACCATATTATGCAAATATGATCGATAGAACGACAATTACTATACTCATTACTCTTATTTTTATCAATCTAACTCATATGATTAGCCATATTATGCTTATATGATCGATAGGACGACAATTACTATAATTATTACTCTTATTATTATCAATCTAACTCATATTATTAGCCATATTATGCTTATATGATCAGCAGAACGACAATTACTATACTTATTACACTCACTATTATCAATCTAACTCATATTATTAACCATATTATGCAGATATGATCGATGGAACGACAATTACTATACTTATTACTCTTATTATTATCAACCTAACTCATATTATTAGCCATATTGTGCTTATCTGACCGAGACATCCACAATTACTATACTCATTACTCTTATTATTATCAATCTAACTCATATTATTAGCCATATTATGCTTATATGATCGATAGAACGACAATTACTATACTTATTACTCTTATTATTATCAATCTAACTCATATTATTCGCCATATTATGCTTATATGATCGATAGAACGACAATTACTATACTCACTATTCTTATTATTATCAATCTAACTCATATTATTAGCCATATTATGCTTATATGATCGATAGAACGACAATTACTATACTCATTACTCTTATTATTATCAATCTAACTCATATTATTAGCCATATTGTGCTTATATGACCGAGAGATCCACAATTACTATACTCATTACTCTTATTATTATCAATCTAACTCATATTATTAGCCAAATTATGCTTATATGATCGACAGAACGACAATTACTATACTTATTACTCTTATTATTATCAATCTAACTCATATTATTAGCCATATTATGCTTATATGATCGATAGAACGACAATTACTATACTCATTACTCTTATTATTATCAATCTAACTCGTATTATTAGCCATATTATGCTTATATGATCGACAGAACGACAATTACTATTCTTCTTACACTCACTGTTATCAATCTAACTCATATTATTAGCCATATTGTGCTCATACGATCGACACAACGACAATTACTATACTTATTACTTTTACTAGTATCAATCTAACTCATATTATTAGTCACATTATGCTTATATGATCGATAGAACGACAATTACTATACTCACTACTCTTATTATTATCAATCTAACTCATATTATTAGCCATATTATGCTTATATGATCGATAGGACGACAATTACTATACTTATTACTCTTATTATTATCAATCTAACTCATATTATTAGCCATATTATGCTTATATGATCGATAGGAGGACAATCTCTATACTTATTATTCTTATTTTTATCAACCTAACTCATATTATTAGCCATATTATGCTTAAATGATCGATAGAACGACAATTACTATACTAATTAGTCTTATTATTATCAATCTAACTCATATTATTAGCCATATTATACTTATATGATCGACAGAACGACAATTACTATACTTATTACTCTTATTATTATCAATCTAACTCATATTATTAGCCATATTATGCTTATATGATCGATAGAACGACAATTACTATACACATTACTCTTATTATTATCAATCTAACTCGTATTATTAGCCATATTATGCTTATATGATCGACAGAACGACAATTACTATTCTTCTTACACTCACTGTTATCAATCTAACTCATATTATTAGCCATATTGTGCTCATACGATCGACACAACGACAATTACTATACTTATTACTCTTACTAGTATCAATCTAACTCATATTATTAGTCACATTATGCTTATATGATCGATAGAACGACAATTACTATACTCACTACTCTTATTATTATCAATCTAACTCATATTATTAGCCATATTATGCTTATATGATCGATAGGACGACAATTACTATACTTATTACTCTTATTATTATCAATCTAACTCATATTATTAGCCATATTATGCTTATATGATCGATAGGAGGACAATCTCTATACTTATTATTCTTATTTTTATCAACCTAACTCATATTATTAGCCATATTATGCTTAAATGATCGATAGAACGACAATTACTATACTAATTAGTCTAATTATTATAAATCTCACTCATACTATTAGCCATATTATACTTATGTGATCGAAAGAACGATAATTACTATACCTATTACGCTTATTATTATAAATCTAACTCATATTATTAGCCATATTATGCTTATATGATCGATAGAACGACAATTACTATACTCACTACTCTTATTATTATCAATCTAACTCATATGATTAGCCGTATTATGCTTATATGATCGACAGAACGACAATCACCTATACTTACTACTCTTATTATTATCAATCTAACTCATATTATTAGCCATATTATGCTTATATGATCAGCAGAACGACAATTACTATACTTATTACACTCACTATTATCAATCTAACTCATATTATTAACCATATTATGCGGATATGATCGATAGAACGACAATTACAATACTCACTACTCTTATTATTATCAATCTAACTCATATTATTAGCCATATTATGCTTATATGATCGATAGAACGACAATTACTATACTCATTACTCTTATTATTATCAATCTAACTCATATTATTAGCCGTATTATGCTTATATGATCGACAGAACGACAATCACTATACTTAGTACTCTTATTATTATCAATCTAACTCATATTATTAGCCATATTATGATTATGTGATCGATAGAACGACAATTACTATACTTATTACACTCACTATTATCAATCTAACTCATATTATTAACCATATTATGCAGATATGATCGATAGCACGACATTTACTATACTTATTACTCTTATTATTATCAAACTAACTCATATTATTAGCCATATTATGCTTATATGATCGATAGAACGACAATTACTATACCCATTACTCTTATTATTATCAATCTAACTCATATTATTAGTCATATTATGCTTATATGATCAAAAGGACGACAATTACTATACTTATTACTCTTATTATTATCAATCTAACTCATATTATTAGCCATATTATGCTTATATGATCAGCAGAACGACAATTACTATACTTATTACACTCACTATTATCAATCTAACTCATATTATTAACCATATTATGCGGATATGGTCGATAGAACGACAATTACTATACTCACTACTCTTATTATTATCAATCTAACTCATATTATTAGCCATATTATGCTTATATGATCGATAGGAGGACAATCACTATACTTATTATTCTTATTTTTATCAACCTAACTCATATTATTAGCCATATTATGCTTAAATGATCGATAAAACGACAATTACTATACTAATTAGTCTTATTATTATCAATCTAACTCATATTATTAGCCATATTATGCTTAAATGATCGATAGAACGACAATTACTATACTCACTACTCTTATTATTATCAATCTAACTCATATTATTAGCCATATTATGCTTATATGATCGATAGAACGACAATTACTATACTTATTACTCTTATTATTATCAATCTAACTCAAATTATTAGCCATATTATGCTTATATGATCGATAGGAGGACAATCACTATACTTATTATTCTTATTTTTATCAACCTAACTCATATTATTAGCCATATTATGCTTAAATGATCGATGGAACGACAATTACTATACTAATTAGTCTTATTATTATAAATCTAACTCATACTATTAGCCATATTATACTTGTGTGATCGAAAGAACGATAATTACTATACCTATTACGCTTACTATTATCAATCTAACTCATATTATTAGCCATATTGTGCTTATGTGATCGATAGAACGACAATTACTATACTTATTACTCTCATTATTATCAACCTAACTCATATTATTAGCCATATTATGCTTATATGACCGAGAGATCCACAATTACTATACTCATTACTCTTATTATTATCAATCTAACTAATACTATTAGTCATATTATGCTTATATTATCGATAGAACGACAATTACTATACTCATTACTCTTATTATTATCAATCTAACTCATATTATTAGCCATATTATGCTTAAATGATCGATAGAACGACAATTACTATACTTATTAGTCTTATTATTATCAATCTAACTCATATTATTAGCCATATTATGCTAATATGATCGATAGAACGACAATGACTATACTTATTACTCTTATTATTATAAATCTAACTCATATTATTAGACATATAATGCTTATATGATCGATAGAACGACAATTACTATACTTATTACTCTTATTATTATCAATCTAACTCATATTATTAGCCATATTATGCTTATATGATCGACAGAACGACAATTACTATACTTATTACACTCACTATTATCAATCTAACTCATATTATTAACCATATTATGCAGATATGGTCGATAGAACGACAATTACTATACTCATTACTCTTATTATTATCAATCTAACTAATATTATTAACCATATTATGCAAATATGATCGATAGAACGACAATTACTATACTCATTACTCTTATTATTATCAATCTAACTCATATGATTAGCCATATTATGCTTATATGATCGATAGGACGACAATTACTATACTTATTACTCTTATTATTATCAATCTAACTCATATTATTAGCCATATTATGCTTATATGATCAGCAGAACGACAATTACTATACTTATTACACTCACTATTATCAATCTAACTCATATTATTAACCATATTATGCAGATATGATCGATGGAACGACAATTACTATACTTATTAGTCTTATTATTATCAATCTAACTCATATTATTGGCCATATTATGCTTATATGATCGATAGGACGACAATTACTATACTTATTACTCTTATTATTATCAATCTAACTCATATTATTAGCCATATTATGCTTATATGATCAGCAGAACGACAATTACTATACTTCTTACACTCACTATTATCAATCTTACTCATATTATTAACCATATTATGCAGATATGATCGATAGAATGACAATTACTATACTCACTACTCTTATTATTATCAATCTAACTCATATTATTAGCCATATTATGCTTATATGATCGATAGAACGACAATTACTATACTTATTACTCTTATTATTATCAATCTAACTCAAATTATTAGCCATATTATGCTTATATGGTCGATAGGAGGACCATCACTATACTTATTATTCTTATTTTTATCAACCTAACTCATATTATTAGCCATATTATGCTTAAATGATCGATAGAACGACAATTACTATACTAATTAGTCTTATTATTATAAATCTAACTCATACTATTAGCCATATTATACTTATGTGATCGAAAGAACGATAATTACTATACCTATTACGCTTACTATTATCAATCTAACTCATATTATTAGTCATATTATGCTTATGTGATCGATAGAACGACAATTACTATACTTATTACTCTCATTATTATCAACCTAACTCATATTATTAGCCATATTATGCTTATATGACCGAGAGATCCACAATTACTATACTCATTACTCTTATTATTATCAATCTAACTCATATTATTAGTCATATTATGCTTATATTATCGATAGAACGACAATTACTATACTCATTACTCCTATTATTATCAATCTAACTCATATTATTAGCCATATTATGCTTATATGATCAGCAGAACGACAATTACTATACTTATTACACTCACTATTATCAATCTACCTCATATTATTAGCCATATTATGCTTATATGATCGATAGAACGACAATTACTATACTCATTACTCTTATTATTATCAATCTAACTCATATTATTAGCCATATTGTGCTTATATGACCGAGAGATCCACAATTACTATACTCATTACTCTTATTATTATCAATCTAACTCATATTATTAGCCAAATTATGCTTATATGATCGACAGAACGACAATTACTATACTTATTACTCTTATTATTATCAATCTAACTCATATTATTAGCCATATTATGCTAATATGATCGATAGAACAACAATTACTATACTAATTAGTCTTATTATTATCAATCTAACTCATACTATTAGCCATATTATACTTATGTGATCGAAAGAACGATAATTACTATACTTATTACACTCACTATTATCAATCTAGCTCATATTATTAACCATATTATGCAGATATGATCGATAGAACGACAATTACTATACTCATTACTCTTATTATTATCAATCTAACTAATATTATTAACCATATTATGCAAATATGATCGATAGAACGACAATTACTATACTCATTACTCTTATTATTATCAATCTAACTCATATGATTAGCCATATTATGCTTATATGATCGATAGGACGACAATTACTATACTTATTACTCTTATTATTATCAATCTAACTCATATTATTAGCCATATTATGCTTATATGATCAGCAGAACGACAATTACTATACTTATTACACTCACTATTATCAATCTAACTCATATTATTAACCATATTATGCAGATATGATCGATGGAACGACAATTACTATACTTATTAGTCTTATTATTATCAATCTAACTCATATTATTAGCCATATTATGCTTATATGATCGATAGGACGACAATTACTATACTTATTACTCTTATTATTATCAATCTAACTCATATTATTAGCCATATTATGCTTATATGATCAGCAGAACGACAATTACTATACTTCTTACACTCACTATTATCAATCTTACTCATATTATTAACCATATTATGCAGATATGATCGATAGAATGACAATTACTATACTCACTACTCTTATTATTATCAATCTAACTCATATTATTAGCCATATTATGCTTATATGATCGATAGAACGACAATTACTATACTTATTACTCTTATTATTATCAATCTAACTCAAATTATTAGCCATATTATGCTTATATGGTCGATAGGAGGACAATCACTATACTTATTATTCTTATTTTTATCAACCTAACTCATATTATTAGCCATATTATGCTTAAATGATCGATAGAACGACAATTATTATACTAATTAGTCTTATTATTATAAATCTAACTCATACTATTAGCCATATTATACTTATGTGATCGAAAGAACGATAATTACTATACCTATTACGCTTACTATTATCAATCTAACTCATATTATTAGTCATATTATGCTTATGTGATCGATAGAACGACAATTACTATACTTATTACTCTCATTATTATCAACCTAACTCATATTATTAGCCATATTATGCTTATATGACCGAGAGATCCACAATTACTATACTCATTACTCTTATTATTATCAATCTAACTCATATTATTAGTCATATTATGCTTATATTATCGATAGAACGACAATTACTATACTCATTACTCCTATTATTATCAATCTAACTCATATTATTAGCCATATTATGCTTATATGATCGACAGAACGACAATTACTATACTTATTACACTCACTATTATCAATCTAACTCATTTTATTAACCATATTATGCAGATATGATCGATAGAACGACAATTACTATACTCATTAGTCTTATTATTATCAATCTAACTAATATTATTAACCATATTATGCAAATATGATCGATAGAACGACAATTACTATACTCATTACTCTTATTTTTATCAATCTAACTCATATGATTAGCCATATTATGCTTATATGATCGATAGGACGACAATTACTATAATTATTACTCTTATTATTATCAATCTAACTCATATTATTAGCCATATTATGCTTATATGATCAGCAGAACGACAATTACTATACTTATTACACTCACTATTATCAATCTAACTCATATTATTAACCATATTATGCAGATATGATCGATGGAACGACAATTACTATACTTATTACTCTTATTATTATCAACCTAACTCATATTATTAGCCATATTGTGCTTATCTGACCGAGACATCCACAATTACTATACTCATTACTCTTATTATTATCAATCTAACTCATATTATTAGCCATATTATGCTTATATGATCGATAGAACGACAATTACTATACTTATTACTCTTATTATTATCAATCTAACTCATATTATTCGCCATATTATGCTTATATGATCGATAGAACGACAATTACTATACTCACTATTCTTATTATTATCAATCTACCTCATATTATTAGCCATATTATGCTTATATGATCGATAGAACGACAATTACTATACTCATTACTCTTATTATTATCAATCTAACTCATATTATTAGCCATATTGTGCTTATATGACCGAGAGATCCACAATTACTATACTCATTACTCTTATTATTATCAATCTAACTCATATTATTAGCCAAATTATGCTTATATGATCGACAGAACGACAATTACTATACTTATTACTCTTATTATTATCAATCTAACTCATATTATTAGCCATATTATGCTTATATGATCGATAGAACGACAATTACTATACTCATTACTCTTATTATTATCAATCTAACTCGTATTATTAGCCATATTATGCTTATATGATCGACAGAACGACAATTACTATTCTTCTTACACTCACTGTTATCAATCTAACTCATATTATTAGCCATATTGTGCTCATACGATCGACACAACGACAATTACTATACTTATTACTCTTACTAGTATCAATCTAACTCATATTATTAGTCACATTATGCTTATATGATCGATAGAACGACAATTACTATACTCACTACTCTTATTATTATCAATCTAACTCATATTATTAGCCATATTATGCTTATATGATCGATAGGACGACAATTACTATACTTATTACTCTTATTATTATCAATCTAACTCATATTATTAGCCATATTATGCTTATATGATCGATAGGAGGACAATCTCTATACTTATTATTCTTATTTTTATCAACCTAACTCATATTATTAGCCATATTATGCTTAAATGATCGATAGAACGACAATTACTATACTAATTAGTCTTATTATTATAAATCTCACTCATACTATTAGCCATATTATACTTATGTGATCGAAAGAACGATAATTACTATACTTATTACTCTTATTATTATCAATCTAACTCATATTATTCGCCATATTATGCTTATATGATCGATAGAACGACAATTACTATACTCACTATTCTTATTATTATCAATCTACCTCATATTATTAGCCATATTATGCTTATATGATCGATAGAACGACAATTACTATACTCATTACTCTTATTATTATCAATCTAACTCATATTATTAGCCATATTGTGCTTATATGACCGAGAGATCCACAATTACTATACTCATTACTCTTATTATTATCAATCTAACTCATATTATTAGCCAAATTATGCTTATATGATCGACAGAACGACAATTACTATACTTATTACTCTTATTATTATCAATCTAACTCATATTATTAGCCATATTATGCTTATATGATCGATAGAACGACAATTACTATACTCATTACTCTTATTATTATCAATCTAACTCGTTTTATTAGCCATATTATGCTTATATGATCGACAGAACGACAATTACTATTCTTCTTACACTCACTGTTATCAATCTAACTCATATTATTAGCCATATTGTGCTCATACGATCGACACAACGACAATTACTATACTTATTACTCTTACTAGTATCAATCTAACTCATATTATTAGTCACATTATGCTTATATGATCGATAGAACGACAATTACTATACTCACTACTCTTATTATTATCAATCTAACTCATATTATTAGCCATATTATGCTTATATGATCGATAGGACGACAATTACTATACTTATTACTCTTATTATTATCAATCTAACTCATATTATTAGCCATATTATGCTTATATGATCGATAGGAGGACAATCTCTATACTTATTATTCTTATTTTTATCAACCTAACTCATATTATTAGCCATATTATGCTTAAATGATCGATAGAACGACAATTACTATACTAATTAGTCTTATTATTATAAATCTCACTGATACTATTAGCCATATTATACTTATGTGATCGAAAGAACGATAATTACTATACCTATTACGCTTATTATTATAAATCTAACTCATATTATTAGCCATATTATGCTTATATGATCGATAGAACGACAATTACTATACTCACTACTCTTATTATTATCAATCTAACTCATATGATTAGCCGTATTATGCTTATATGATCGACAGAACGACAATCACCTATACTTACTACTCTTATTATTATCAATCTAACTCATATTATTAGCCATATTATGCTTATATGATCAGCAGAACGACAATTACTATACTTATTACACTCACTATTATCAATCTAACTCATATTATTAACCATATTATGCGGATATGATCGATAGAACGACAATTACAATACTCACTGCTCTTATTATTATCAATCTAACTCATATTATTAGCCATATTATGCTTAAATGATCGATAGAACGACAATTACTATACTTATTAGTCTTATTATTATCAATCTAACTCATATTATTAGCCATATTATGCTAATATGATCGATAGAACGACAATGACTATACTTATTACTCTTATTATTATAAATCTAACTCATATTATTAGACATATAATGCTTATATGATCGATAGAACGACAATTACTATACTTATTACTCTTATTATTATCAATCTAACTCATATTATTAGCCATATTATGCTTATATGATCGACAGAACGACAATTACTATACTTATTACACTCACTATTATCAATCTAACTCATATTATTAACCATATTATGCAGATATGGTCGATAGAACGACAATTACTATACTCATTACTCTTATTATTATCAATCTAACTAATATTATTAACCATATTATGCAAATACGATCGATAGAACGACAATTACTATACTTATTACTCTTATTATTATAAATCTAACTCATATTATTAGACATATAATGCTTATATGATCGATAGAACGACAATTACTATACTTATTACTCTTATTATTATCAATCTAACTCATATTATTAGCCATATTATGCTTATATGATCGACAGAACGACAATTACTATACTTATTACACTCACTATTATCAATCTAACTCATATTATTAACCATATTATGCAGATATGGTCGATAGAACGACAATTACTATACTCATTACTCTTATTATTATCAATCTAACTCATATTATTAGCCATATTATGCTTATATGATCGATAGGACGACAATTACTATACTTATTACTCTTATTATTATCAATCTAACTCATATTATTAGCCATATTATGCTTATATGATCAGCAGAACGACAATTACTATACTTCTTACACTCACTATTATCAATCTTACTCATATTATTAACCATATTATGCAGATATGATCGATAGAATGACAATTACTATACTCACTACTCTTATTATTATCAATCTAACTCATATTATTAGCCATATTATGCTTATATGATCGATAGAACGACAATTACTATACTTATTACTCTTATTATTATCAATCTAACTCAAATTATTAGCCATATTATGCTTATATGGTCGATAGGAGGACAATCACTATACTTATTATTCTTATTTTTATCAACCTAACTCATATTATTAGCCATATTATGCTTAAATGATCGATAGAACGACAATTACTATACTAATTAGTCTTATTATTATAAATCTAACTCATACTATTAGCCATATTATACTTATGTGATCGAAAGAACGATAATTACTATACCTATTACGCTTACTATTATCAATCTAACTCATATTATTAGTCATATTATGCTTATGTGATCGATAGAACGACAATTACTATACTTATTACTCTCATTATTATCAACCTAACTCATATTATTAGCCATATTATGCTTATATGACCGAGAGATCCACAATTACTATACTCATTACTCTTATTATTATCAATCTAACTCATATTATTAGTCATATTATGCTTATATTATCGATAGAACGACAATTACTATACTCATTACTCCTATTATTATCAATCTAACTCATATTATTAGCCATATTATGCTTATATGATCGACAGAACGACAATTACTATACTTATTACACTCACTATTATCAATCTAACTCATATTATTAACCATATTATGCAGATATGATCGATAGAACGACAATTACTATACTCATTAGTTTATTTATTATCAATCTAACTAATATTATTAACCATATTATGCAAATATGATCGATAGAACGACAATTACTATACCCATTACTCTTATTTTTATGAATCTAACTCATATGATTAGCCATATTATGCTTATATGATCGATAGGACGACAATTACTATAATTATTACTCTTATTATTATCAATCTAACTCATATTATTAGCCATATTATGCTTATATGATCAGCAGAACGACAATTACTATACTTCTTACACTCACTATTATCAATCTTACTCATATTATTAACCATATTATGCAGATATGATCGATAGAATGACAATTACTATACTCACTACTCTTATTATTATCAATCTAACTCATATTATTAGCCATATTATGCTTATATGATCGATAGAACGACAATTACTATACTCATTACTCTTATTATTATCAATCTAACTCATATTATTAGCCATATTGTGCTTATATGACCGAGAGATCCACAATTACTATACTCATTACTCTTATTATTATCAATCTAACTCATATTATTAGCCAAATTATGCTTATATGATCGACAGAACGACAATTACTATACTTATTACTCTTATTATTATCAATCTAACTCATATTATTAGCCATATTATGCTAATATGATCGATAGAACGACAATTACTATACTAATTAGTCTTATTATTATCAATCTAACTCATACTATTAGCCATATTATACTTATGTGATCGAAAGAACGATAATTACTATACTTATTACACTCACTATTATCAATCTAGCTCATATTATTAACCATATTATGCAGATATGATCGATAGAACGACAATTACTATACTCATTACTCTTATTATTATCAATCTAACTAATATTATTAACCATATTATGCAAATATGATCGATAGAACGACAATTACTATACTCATTACTCTTATTATTATCAATCTAACTCATATGATTAGCCATATTATGCTTATATGATCGATAGGACGACAATTACTATACTTATTACTCTTATTATTATCAATCTAACTCATATTATTAGCCATATTATGCTTATATGATCAGCAGAACGACAATTACTATACTTATTACACTCACTATTATCAATCTAACTCATATTATTAACCATATTATGCAGATATGATCGATGGAACGACAATTACTATACTTATTAGTCTTATTATTATCAATCTAACTCATATTATTAGCCATATTATGCTTATATGATCGATAGGACGACAATTACTATACTTATTACTCTTATTATTATCAATCTAACTCATATTATTAGCCATATTATGCTTATATGATCAGCAGAACGACAATTACTATACTTCTTACACTCACTATTATCAATCTTACTCATATTATTAACCATATTATGCAGATATGATCGATAGAATGACAATTACTATACTCACTACTCTTATTATTATCAATCTAACTCATATTATTAGCCATATTATGCTTATATGATCGATAGAACGACAATTACTATACTTATTACTCTTATTATTATCAATCTAACTCAAATTATTAGCCATATTATGCTTATATGGTCGATAGGAGGACAATCACTATACTTATTATTCTTATTTTTATCAACCTAACTCATATTATTAGCCATATTATGCTTAAATGATCGATAGAACGACAATTATTATACTAATTAGTCTTATTATTATAAATCTAACTCATACTATTAGCCATATTATACTTATGTGATCGAAAGAACGATAATTACTATACCTATTACGCTTACTATTATCAATCTAACTCATATTATTAGTCATATTATGCTTATGTGATCGATAGAACGACAATTACTATACTTATTACTCTCATTATTATCAACCTAACTCATATTATTAGCCATATTATGCTTATATGACCGAGAGATCCACAATTACTATACTCATTACTCTTATTATTATCAATCTAACTCATATTATTAGTCATATTATGCTTATATTATCGATAGAACGACAATTACTATACTCATTACTCCTATTATTATCAATCTAACTCATATTATTAGCCATATTATGCTTATATGATCGACAGAACGACAATTACTATACTTATTACACTCACTATTATCAATCTAACTCATTTTATTAACCATATTATGCAGATATGATCGATAGAACGACAATTACTATACTCATTAGTCTTATTATTATCAATCTAACTAATATTATTAACCATATTATGCAAATATGATCGATAGAACGACAATTACTATACTCATTACTCTTATTTTTATCAATCTAACTCATATGATTAGCCATATTATGCTTATATGATCGATAGGACGACAATTACTATAATTATTACTCTTATTATTATCAATCTAACTCATATTATTAGCCATATTATGCTTATATGATCAGCAGAACGACAATTACTATACTTATTACACTCACTATTATCAATCTAACTCATATTATTAACCATATTATGCAGATATGATCGATGGAACGACAATTACTATACTTATTACTCTTATTATTATCAACCTAACTCATATTATTAGCCATATTGTGCTTATCTGACCGAGACATCCACAATTACTATACTCATTACTCTTATTATTATCAATCTAACTCATATTATTAGCCATATTATGCTTATATGATCGATAGAACGACAATTACTATACTTATTACTCTTATTATTATCAATCTAACTCATATTATTCGCCATATTATGCTTATATGATCGATAGAACGACAATTACTATACTCACTATTCTTATTATTATCAATCTACCTCATATTATTAGCCATATTATGCTTATATGATCGATAGAACGACAATTACTATACTCATTACTCTTATTATTATCAATCTAACTCATATTATTAGCCATATTGTGCTTATATGACCGAGAGATCCACAATTACTATACTCATTACTCTTATTATTATCAATCTAACTCATATTATTAGCCAAATTATGCTTATATGATCGACAGAACGACAATTACTATACTTATTACTCTTATTATTATCAATCTAACTCATATTATTAGCCATATTATGCTTATATGATCGATAGAACGACAATTACTATACTCATTACTCTTATTATTATCAATCTAACTCGTATTATTAGCCATATTATGCTTATATGATCGACAGAACGACAATTACTATTCTTCTTACACTCACTGTTATCAATCTAACTCATATTATTAGCCATATTGTGCTCATACGATCGACACAACGACAATTACTATACTTATTACTCTTACTAGTATCAATCTAACTCATATTATTAGTCACATTATGCTTATATGATCGATAGAACGACAATTACTATACTCACTACTCTTATTATTATCAATCTAACTCATATTATTAGCCATATTATGCTTATATGATCGATAGGACGACAATTACTATACTTATTACTCTTATTATTATCAATCTAACTCATATTATTAGCCATATTATGCTTATATGATCGATAGGAGGACAATCTCTATACTTATTATTCTTATTTTTATCAACCTAACTCATATTATTAGCCATATTATGCTTAAATGATCGATAGAACGACAATTACTATACTAATTAGTCTTATTATTATAAATCTCACTCATACTATTAGCCATATTATACTTATGTGATCGAAAGAACGATAATTACTATACTTATTACTCTTATTATTATCAATCTAACTCATATTATTCGCCATATTATGCTTATATGATCGATAGAACGACAATTACTATACTCACTATTCTTATTATTATCAATCTACCTCATATTATTAGCCATATTATGCTTATATGATCGATAGAACGACAATTACTATACTCATTACTCTTATTATTATCAATCTAACTCATATTATTAGCCATATTGTGCTTATATGACCGAGAGATCCACAATTACTATACTCATTACTCTTATTATTATCAATCTAACTCATATTATTAGCCAAATTATGCTTATATGATCGACAGAACGACAATTACTATACTTATTACTCTTATTATTATCAATCTAACTCATATTATTAGCCATATTATGCTTATATGATCGATAGAACGACAATTACTATACTCATTACTCTTATTATTATCAATCTAACTCGTTTTATTAGCCATATTATGCTTATATGATCGACAGAACGACAATTACTATTCTTCTTACACTCACTGTTATCAATCTAACTCATATTATTAGCCATATTGTGCTCATACGATCGACACAACGACAATTACTATACTTATTACTCTTACTAGTATCAATCTAACTCATATTATTAGTCACATTATGCTTATATGATCGATAGAACGACAATTACTATACTCACTACTCTTATTATTATCAATCTAACTCATATTATTAGCCATATTATGCTTATATGATCGATAGGACGACAATTACTATACTTATTACTCTTATTATTATCAATCTAACTCATATTATTAGCCATATTATGCTTATATGATCGATAGGAGGACAATCTCTATACTTATTATTCTTATTTTTATCAACCTAACTCATATTATTAGCCATATTATGCTTAAATGATCGATAGAACGACAATTACTATACTAATTAGTCTTATTATTATAAATCTCACTGATACTATTAGCCATATTATACTTATGTGATCGAAAGAACGATAATTACTATACCTATTACGCTTATTATTATAAATCTAACTCATATTATTAGCCATATTATGCTTATATGATCGATAGAACGACAATTACTATACTCACTACTCTTATTATTATCAATCTAACTCATATGATTAGCCGTATTATGCTTATATGATCGACAGAACGACAATCACCTATACTTACTACTCTTATTATTATCAATCTAACTCATATTATTAGCCATATTATGCTTATATGATCAGCAGAACGACAATTACTATACTTATTACACTCACTATTATCAATCTAACTCATATTATTAACCATATTATGCGGATATGATCGATAGAACGACAATTACAATACTCACTGCTCTTATTATTATCAATCTAACTCATATTATTAGCCATATTATGCTTAAATGATCGATAGAACGACAATTACTATACTTATTAGTCTTATTATTATCAATCTAACTCATATTATTAGCCATATTATGCTAATATGATCGATAGAACGACAATGACTATACTTATTACTCTTATTATTATAAATCTAACTCATATTATTAGACATATAATGCTTATATGATCGATAGAACGACAATTACTATACTTATTACTCTTATTATTATCAATCTAACTCATATTATTAGCCATATTATGCTTATATGATCGACAGAACGACAATTACTATACTTATTACACTCACTATTATCAATCTAACTCATATTATTAACCATATTATGCAGATATGGTCGATAGAACGACAATTACTATACTCATTACTCTTATTATTATCAATCTAACTAATATTATTAACCATATTATGCAAATATGATCGATAGAACGACAATTACTATACTTATTACTCTTATTATTATAAATCTAACTCATATTATTAGACATATAATGCTTATATGATCGATAGAACGACAATTACTATACTTATTACTCTTATTATTATCAATCTAACTCATATTATTAGCCATATTATGCTTATATGATCGACAGAACGACAATTACTATACTTATTACACTCACTATTATCAATCTAACTCATATTATTAACCATATTATGCAGATATGGTCGATAGAACGACAATTACTATACTCATTACTCTTATTATTATCAATCTAACTCATATTATTAGCCATATTATGCTTATATGATCGATAGACGACAATTACTATACTTATTACTCTTATTATTATCAATCTAACTCATATTATTAGCCATATTATGCTTATATGATCAGCAGAACGACAATTACTATACTTCTTACACTCACTATTATCAATCTTACTCATATTATTAACCATATTATGCAGATATGATCGATAGAATGACAATTACTATACTCACTACTCTTATTATTATCAATCTAACTCATATTATTAGCCATATTATGCTTATATGATCGATAGAACGACAATTACTATACTTATTACTCTTATTATTATCAATCTAACTCAAATTATTAGCCATATTATGCTTATATGGTCGATAGGAGGACAATCACTATACTTATTATTCTTATTTTTATCAACCTAACTCATATTATTAGCCATATTATGCTTAAATGATCGATAGAACGACAATTACTATACTAATTAGTCTTATTATTATAAATCTAACTCATACTATTAGCCATATTATACTTATGTGATCGAAAGAACGATAATTACTATACCTATTACGCTTACTATTATCAATCTAACTCATATTATTAGTCATATTATGCTTATGTGATCGATAGAACGACAATTACTATACTTATTACTCTCATTATTATCAACCTAACTCATATTATTAGCCATATTATGCTTATATGACCGAGAGATCCACAATTACTATACTCATTACTCTTATTATTATCAATCTAACTCATATTATTAGTCATATTATGCTTATATTATCGATAGAACGACAATTACTATACTCATTACTCCTATTATTATCAATCTAACTCATATTATTAGCCATATTATGCTTATATGATCGACAGAACGACAATTACTATACTTATTACACTCACTATTATCAATCTAACTCATATTATTAACCATATTATGCAGATATGATCGATAGAACGACAATTACTATACTCATTAGTCTTATTATTATCAATCTAACTAATATTATTAACCATATTATGCAAATATGATCGATAGAACGACAATTACTATACCCATTACTCTTATTTTTATCAATCTAACTCATATGATTAGCCATATTATGCTTATATGATCGATAGGACGACAATTACTATAATTATTACTCTTATTATTATCAATCTAACTCATATTATTAGCCATATTATGCTTATATGATCAGCAGAACGACAATTACTATACTTCTTACACTCACTATTATCAATCTACTCATATTATTAACCATATTATGCAGATATGATCGATAGAATGACAATTACTATACTCACTACTCTTATTATTATCAATCTAACTCATATTATTAGCCATATTATGCTTATATGATCGATAGAACGACAATTACTATACTTATTACTCTTATTATTATCAATCTAACTCAAATTATTAGCCATATTATGCTTATATGGTCGATAGGAGGACAATCACTATACTTATTATTCTTATTTTTATCACCTAACTCATATTATTAGCCATATTATGCTTAAATGATCGATAGAACGACAATTACTATACTAATTAGTCTTATTATTATAAATCTAACTCATACTATTAGCCATATTATACTTATGTGATCGAAAGAACGATAATTACTATACCTATTACGCTTACTATTATCAATCTAACTCATATTATTAGTCATATTATGCTTATGTGATCGATAGAACGACAATTACTATACTTATTACTCTCATTATTATCAACCTAACTCATATTATTAGCCATATTATGCTTATATGACCGAGAGATCCACAATTACTATACTCATTACTCTTATTATTATCAATCTAACTCATATTATTAGTCATATTATGCTTATATTATCGATAGAACGACAATTACTATACTCATTACTCCTATTATTATCAATCTAACTCATATTATTAGCCATATTATGCTTATATGATCGACAGAACGACAATTACTATACTTATTACACTCACTATTATCAATCTAACTCATATTATTAACCATATTATGCAGATATGATCGATAGAACGACAATTACTATACTCATTAGTCTTATTATTATCAATCTAACTAATATTATTAACCATATTATGCAAATATGATCGATAGAACGACAATTACTATACCCATTACTCTTATTTTTATCAATCTAACTCATATGATTAGCCATATTATGCTTATATGATCGATAGGACGACAATTACTATAATTATTACTCTTATTATTATCAATCTAACTCATATTATTAGCCATATTATGCTTATATGATCAGCAGAACGACAATTACTATACTTATTACACTCACTATTATCAATCTAACTCATATTATTAACCATATTATGCAGATATGATCGATGGAACGACAATTACTATACTTATTACTCTTATTATTATCAACCTAACTCATATTATTAGCCATATTGTGCTTATCTGACCGAGACATCCACAATTACTATACTCATTACTCTTATTATTATCAATCTAACTCATATTATTAGCCATATTATGCTTATATGATCGATAGAACGACAATTACTATACTTATTACTCTTATTATTATCAATCTAACTCATATTATTCGCCATATTATGCTTATATGATCGATAGAACGACAATTACTATACTCACTATTCTTATTATTATCAATCTACCTCATATTATTAGCCATATTATGCTTATATGATCGATAGAACGACAATTACTATACTCATTACTCTTATTATTATCAATCTAACTCATATTATTAGCCATATTGTGCTTATATGACCGAGAGATCCACAATTACTATACTCATTACTCTTATTATTATCAATCTAACTCATATTATTAGCCAAATTATGCTTATATGATCGACAGAACGACAATTACTATACTTATTACTCTTATTATTATCAATCTAACTCATATTATTAGCCATATTATGCTTATATGATCGATAGAACGACAATTACTATACTAATTAGTCTTATTATTATCAATCTAACTCATACTATTAGCCATATTATACTTATGTGATCGAAAGAACGATAATTACTATACCTATTACGCTTATTATTATCAATCTAAGTCATATTATTAGCCATATTATGATTATGTGATCGATAGAATGACAATTACTATACCTATTACTCTCATTATTATCAACCTAACTCATATTATTAGTCATATTATGCTTATATGACCGAGAGATCCACAATTACTAAACTCATTACTCTTATTATTATCAATCTAACTCATATTATTAGCCATATTATGATTATGTGATCGATAGAACGACAATTACTATACTTATTACACTCACTATTATCAATCTAACTCATATTATTAACCATATTATGCAGATATGATCGATAGCACGACATTTACTATACTTATTACTCTTATTATTATCAAACTAACTCATATTATTAGCCATATTATGCTTATATGATCGATAGAACGACAATTACTATACTCATTACTCTTATTATTATCAATCTAACTCGTATTATTAGCCATATTATGCTTATATGATCGACAGAACGACAATTACTATTCTTCTTACACTCACTGTTATCAATCTAACTCATATTATTAGCCATATTGTGCTCATACGATCGACACAACGACAATTACTATACTTATTACTCTTACTAGTATCAATCTAACTCATATTATTAGTCACATTATGCTTATATGATCGATAGAACGACAATTACTATACTCACTACTCTTATTATTATCAATCTAACTCATATTATTAGCCATATTATGCTTATATGATCGATAGGACGACAATTACTATACTTATTACTCTTATTATTATCAATCTAACTCATATTATTAGCCATATTATGCTTATATGATCGATAGGAGGACAATCTCTATACTTATTATTCTTATTTTTATCAACCTAACTCATATTATTAGCCATATTATGCTTAAATGATCGATAGAACGACAATTACTATACTAATTAGTCTTATTATTATAAATCTCACTCATACTATTAGCCATATTATACTTATGTGATCGAAAGAACGATAATTACTATACTTATTACTCTTATTATTATCAATCTAACTCATATTATTCGCCATATTATGCTTATATGATCGATAGAACGACAATTACTATACTCACTATTCTTATTATTATCAATCTACCTCATATTATTAGCCATATTATGCTTATATGATCGATAGAACGACAATTACTATACTCATTACTCTTATTATTATCAATCTAACTCATATTATTAGCCATATTGTGCTTATATGACCGAGAGATCCACAATTACTATACTCATTACTCTTACTATTATCAATCTAACTCATATTATTAGCCAAATTATGCTTATATGATCGACAGAACGACAATTACTATACTTATTACTCTTATTATTATCAATCTAACTCATATTATTAGCCATATTATGCTTATATGATCGATAGAACGACAATTACTATACTCATTACTCTTATTATTATCAATCTAACTCGTTTTATTAGCCATATTATGCTTATATGATCGACAGAACGACAATTACTATTCTTCTTACACTCACTGTTATCAATCTAACTCATATTAGCCATATTGTGCTCCATACGATCGACACAACGACAATTACTATACTTATTACTCTTACTAGTATCAATCTAACTCATATTATTAGTCACATTATGCTTATATGATCGATAGAACGACAATTACTATACTCACTACTCTTATTATTATCAATCTAACTCATATTATTAGCCATATTATGCTTATATGATCGATAGGACGACAATTACTATACTTATTACTCTTATTATTATCAATCTAACTCATATTATTAGCCATATTATGCTTATATGATCGATAGGAGGACAATCTCTATACTTATTATTCTTATTTTTATCAACCTAACTCATATTATTAGCCATATTATGCTTAAATGATCGATAGAACGACAATTACTATACTAATTAGTCTGATTATTATAAATCTCACTCATACTATTAGCCATATTATACTTATGTGATCGAAAGAACGATAATTACTATACCTATTACGCTTATTATTATAAATCTAACTCATATTATTAGCCATATTATGCTTATATGATCGATAGAACGACAATTACTATACTCACTACTCTTATTATTATCAATCTAACTCATATGATTAGCCGTATTATGCTTATATGATCGACAGAACGACAATCACCTATACTTACTACTCTTATTATTATCAATCTAACCTCACATTATTAGCCATATTATGCTTATATGATCAGCAGAACGACAATTACTATACTTATTACACTCACTATTATCAATCTAACTCATATTATTAACCATATTATGCGGATATGATCGATAGAACGACAATTACAATACTCACTACTCTTATTATTATCAATCTAACTCATATTATTAGCCATATTATGCTTAAATGATCGATAGAACGACAATTACTATACTTATTAGTCTTATTATTATCAATCTAACTCATATTATTAGCCATATTATGCTAATATGATCGATAGAACGACAATGACTATACTTATTACTCTTATTATTATAAATCTAACTCATATTATTAGACATATATGCTTATATGATCGATAGAACGACAATTACTATACTTATTACTCTTATTATTATCAATCTAACTCATATTATTAGCCATATTATGCTTATATGATCGACAGAACGACAATTACTATACTTATTACACTCACTATTATCAATCTAACTCATATTATTAACCATATTATGCAGATATGGTCGATAGAACGACAATTACTATACTCATTACTCTTATTATTATCAATCTAACTAATATTATTAACCATATTATGCAAATATGATCGATAGAACGACAATTACTATACTTATTACTCTTATTATTATAAATCTAACTCATATTATTAGACATATAATGCTTATATGATCGATAGAACGACAATTACTATACTTATTACTCTTATTATTATCAATCTAACTCATATTATTAGCCATATTATGCTTATATGATCGACAGAACGACAATTACTATACTTATTACACTCACTATTATCAATCTAACTCATATTATTAACCATATTATGCAGATATGGTCGATAGAACGACAATTACTATACTCATTACTCTTATTATTATCAATCTAACTCATATTATTAGCCATATTATGCTTATATGATCGATAGGACGACAATTACTATACTTATTACTCTTATTATTATCAATCTAACTCATATTATTAGCCATATTATGCTTATATGATCAGCAGAACGACAATTACTATACTTCTTACACTCACTATTATCAATCTTACTCATATTATTAACCATATTATGCAGATATGATCGATAGAATGACAATTACTATACTCACTACTCTTATTATTATCAATCTAACTCATATTATTAGCCATATTATGCTTATATGATCGATAGAACGACAATTACTATACTTATTACTCTTATTATTATCAATCTAACTCAAATTATTAGCCATATTATGCTTATATGGTCGATAGGAGGACAATCACTATACTTATTATTCTTATTTTTATCAACCTAACTCATATTATTAGCCATATTATGCTTAAATGATCGATAGAACGACAATTACTATACTAATTAGTCTTATTATTATAAATCTAACTCATACTATTAGCCATATTATACTTATGTGATCGAAAGAACGATAATTACTATACCTATTACGCTTACTATTATCAATCTAACTCATATTATTAGTCATATTATGCTTATGTGATCGATAGAACGACAATTACTATACTTATTACTCTCATTATTATCAACCTAACTCATATTATTAGCCATATTATGCTTATATGACCGAGAGATCCACAATTACTATACTCATTACTCTTATTATTATCAATCTAACTCATATTATTAGTCATATTATGCTTATATTATCGATAGAACGACAATTACTATACTCATTACTCCTATTATTATCAATCTAACTCATATTATTAGCCATATTATGCTTATATGATCGACAGAACGACAATTACTATACTTATTACACTCACTATTATCAATCTAACTCATATTATTAACCATATTATGCAGATATGATCGATAGAACGACAATTACTATACTCATTAGTCTTATTATTATCAATCTAACTAATATTATTAACCATATTATGCAAATATGATCGATAGAACGACAATTACTATACCCATTACTCTTATTTTTATCAATCTAACTCATATGATTAGCCATATTATGCTTATATGATCGATAGGACGACAATTACTATAATTATTACTCTTATTATTATCAATCTAACTCATATTATTAGCCATATTATGCTTATATGATCAGCAGAACGACAATTACTATACTTCTTACACTCACTATTATCAATCTTACTCATATTATTAACCATATTATGCAGATATGATCGATAGAATGACAATTACTATACTCACTACTCTTATTATTATCAATCTAACTCATATTATTAGCCATATTATGCTTATATGATCGATAGAACGACAATTACTATACTTATTACTCTTATTATTATCAATCTAACTCAAATTATTAGCCATATTATGCTTATATGGTCGATAGGAGGACAATCACTATACTTATTATTCTTATTTTTATCAACCTAACTCATATTATTAGCCATATTATGCTTAAATGATCGATAGAACGACAATTACTATACTAATTAGTCTTATTATTATAAATCTAACTCATACTATTAGCCATATTATACTTATGTGATCGAAAGAACGATAATTACTATACCTATTACGCTTACTATTATCAATCTAACTCATATTATTAGTCATATTATGCTTATGTGATCGATAGAACGACAATTACTATACTTATTACTCTCATTATTATCAACCTAACTCATATTATTAGCCATATTATGCTTATATGACCGAGAGATCCACAATTACTATACTCATTACTCTTATTATTATCAATCTAACTCATATTATTAGTCATATTATGCTTATATTATCGATAGAACGACAATTACTATACTCATTACTCCTATTATTATCAATCTAACTCATATTATTAGCCATATTATGCTTATATGATCGACAGAACGACAATTACTATACTTATTACACTCACTATTATCAATCTAACTCATATTATTAACCATATTATGCAGATATGATCGATAGAACGACAATTACTATACTCATTAGTCTTATTATTATCAATCTAACTAATATTATTAACCATATTATGCAAATATGATCGATAGAACGACAATTACTATACCCATTACTCTTATTTTTATCAATCTAACTCATATGATTAGCCATATTATGCTTATATGATCGATAGGACGACAATTACTATAATTATTACTCTTATTATTATCAATCTAACTCATATTATTAGCCATATTATGCTTATATGATCAGCAGAACGACAATTACTATACTTATTACACTCACTATTATCAATCTAACTCATATTATTAACCATATTATGCAGATATGATCGATGGAACGACAATTACTATACTTATTACTCTTATTATTATCAACCTAACTCATATTATTAGCCATATTGTGCTTATCTGACCGAGACATCCACAATTACTATACTCATTACTCTTATTATTATCAATCTAACTCATATTATTAGCCATATTATGCTTATATGATCGATAGAACGACAATTACTATACTTATTACTCTTATTATTATCAATCTAACTCATATTATTCGCCATATTATGCTTATATGATCGATAGAACGACAATTACTATACTCACTATTCTTATTATTATCAATCTACCTCATATTATTAGCCATATTATGCTTATATGATCGATAGAACGACAATTACTATACTCATTACTCTTATTATTATCAATCTAACTCATATTATTAGCCATATTGTGCTTATATGACCGAGAGATCCACAATTACTATACTCATTACTCTTATTATTATCAATCTAACTCATATTATTAGCCAAATTATGCTTATATGATCGACAGAACGACAATTACTATACTTATTACTCTTATTATTATCAATCTAACTCATATTATTAGCCATATATGCTTATATGATCGATAGAACGACAATTACTATACTAATTAGTCTTATTATTATCAATCTAACTCATACTATTAGCCATATTATACTTATGTGATCGAAAGAACGATAATTACTATACCTATTACGCTTATTATTATCAATCTAAGTCATATTATTAGCCATATTATGATTATGTGATCGATAGAATGACAATTACTATACCTATTACTCTCATTATTATCAACCTAACTCATATTATTAGTCATATTATGCTTATATGACCGAGAGATCCACAATTACTAAACTCATTACTCTTATTATTATCAATCTAACTCATATTATTAGCCATATTATGATTATGTGATCGATAGAACGACAATTACTATACTTATTACACTCACTATTATCAATCTAACTCATATTATTAACCATATTATGCAGATATGATCGATAGCACGACATTTACTATACTTATTACTCTTATTATTATCAAACTAACTCATATTATTAGCCATATTATGCTTATATGATCGATAGAACGACAATTACTATACTCATTACTCTTATTATTATCAATCTAACTCATATTATTAGAAATATTGTGCTTATATGACCGAGAGATCCACTATTACTATACTCATTGCTCTTATTATTATCAATCTAACTCATATTATTAGCCATATTATGCTTATATGATCGATAGGAGGACAATTACTATACTTATTACTCTTATTATTATCAATCTAACTCATATTATTAGCCATATTATGCTTATATGACCGAGAGATCCACAATTACTATACTCATTACTCTTATTATTATCAATCTAACTCATATTATTAGTCATATTATGCTTATATTATCGATAGAACGACAATTACTATACTCATTACTCCTATTATTATCAATCTAACTCATATTATTAGCCATATTATGCTTATATGATCGACAGAACGACAATTACTATACTTATTACACTCACTATTATCAATCTAACTCATATTATTAGCCATATTATGCTTATATGATCAGCAGAACGACAATTACTATACTTATTACACTCACTATTATCAATCTAACTCATATTATTAACCATATTATGCGGATATGGTCGATAGAACGACAATTACTATACTCACTACTCTTATTATTATCAATCTAACTCATATTATTAGCCATATTATGCTTATATGATCGATAGGAGGACAATCACTATACTTATTATTCTTATTTTTATCAACCTAACTCATATTATTAGCCATATTATGCTTAAATGATCGATAAAACAACAATTACTATACTAATTTGTATTATTATTATCAATCTAACTCATATTATTAGCCATATTATGCTTAAATGATCGATAGAACGACAATTACTATACTCACTACTCTTATTATTATCAATCTAACTCATATTATTAGCCATATTATGCTTATATGATCGATAGAACGACAATTACTATACTTATTACTCTTATTATTATCAATCTAACTCAAATTATTAGCCATATTATGCTTATATGATCGATAGGAGGACAATCACTATACTTATTATTCTTATTTTTATCAACCTAACTCATATTATTAGCCATATTATGCTTAAATGATCGATGGAACGACAATTACTATACTAATTAGTCTTATTATTATAAATCTAACTCATACTATTAGCCATATTATACTTATGTGATCGAAAGAACGATAATTACTATACCTATTACGCTTACTATTATCAATCTAACTCATATTATTAGCCATATTGTGCTTATGTGATCGATAGAACGACAATTACTATACTTATTACTCTCATTATTATCAACCTAACTCATATTATTAGCCATATTATGCTTATATGACCGAGAGATCCACAATTACTATACTCATTACTCTTATTATTATCAATCTAACTAATACTATTAGTCATATTATGCTTATATTATCGATAGAACGACAATTACTATACTCATTACTCTTATTATTATCAATCTAACTCATATTATTAGCCATATTATGCTTAAATGATCGATAGAACGACAATTACTATACTAATTAGTCTTATTATTATCAATCTAACTCATACTATTAGCCATATTATACTTATGTGATCGAAAGAACGATAATTACTATACCTATTACGCTTATTATTATCAATCTAAGTCATATTATTAGCCATATTATGATTATGTGATCGATAGAATGACAATTACTATACCTATTACTCTCATTATTATCAACCTAACTCATATTATTAGTCATATTATGCTTATATGACCGAGAGATCCACAATTACTAAACTTATTACTCTTATTATTATCAAACTAACTCATATTATTAGCCATATTATGCTTATATGATCGATAGAACGACAATTACTATACTCATTACTCTTATTATTATCAATCTAACTCATATTATTAGAAATATTGTGCTTATATGACCGAGAGATCCACTATTACTATACTCATTGCTCTTATTATTATCAATCTAACTCATATTATTAGCCATATTATGCTTATATGATCGATAGGAGGACAATTACTATACTTATTACTCTTATTATTATCAATCTAACTCATATTATTAGCCATATTATGCTTATATGATCGACAGAACGACAATTACTATACTTATTACACTCACTATTATCAATCTAACTCATATTATTAACCATATTATGCAGATATGGTCGATAGAACGACAATTACTATACTCATTACTCTTATTATTATCAATCTAACTAATATTATTAACCATATTATGCAAATATGATCGATAGAACGACAATTACTATACTCATTACTCTTATTATTATCAATCTAACTCATATGATTGGCCATATTATGCTTATATGATCGATAGGACGACAATTACTATACTTATTACTCTTATTATTATCAATCTAACTCATATTATTAGCCATATTATGCTTATATGATCAGCAGAACGACAATTACTATACTTATTACACTCACTATTATCAATCTAACTCATATTATTAACCATATTATGCAGATATGATCGATGGAACGACAATTACTATACTTATTAGTCTTATTATTATCAATCTAACTCATATTATTAGCCATATTATGCTTATATGATCGATAGGACGACAATTACTATACTTATTACTCTTATTATTATCAATCTAACTCATATTATTAGCCATATTATGCTTATATGATCAGCAGAACGACAATTACTATACTTCTTACACTCACTATTATCAATCTTACTCATATTATTAACCATATTATGCAGATATGATCGATAGAATGACAATTACTATACTCACTACTCTTATTATTATCAATCTAACTCATATTATTAGCCATATTATGCTTATATGATCGATAGAACGACAATTACTATACTTATTACTCTTATTATTATCAATCTAACTCAAATTATTAGCCATATTATGCTTATATGGTCGATAGGAGGACAATCACTATACTTATTATTCTTATTTTTATCAACCTAACTCATATTATTAGCCATATTATGCTTAAATGATCGATAGAACGACAATTACTATACTAATTAGTCTTATTATTATAAATCTAACTCATACTATTAGCCATATTATACTTATGTGATCGAAAGAACGATAATTACTATACCTATTACGCTTACTATTATCAATCTAACTCATATTATTAGTCATATTATGCTTATGTGATCGATAGAACGACAATTACTATACTTATTACTCTCATTATTATCAACCTAACTCATATTATTAGCCATATTATGCTTATATGACCGAGAGATCCACAATTACTATACTCATTACTCTTATTATTATCAATCTAACTCATATTATTAGTCATATTATGCTTATATTATCGATAGAACGACAATTACTATACTCATTACTCCTATTATTATCAATCTAACTCATATTATTAGCCATATTATGCTTATATGATCGACAGAACGACAATTACTATACTTATTACACTCACTATTATCAATCTAACTCATATTATTAACCATATTATGCAGATATGATCGATAGAACGACAATTACTATACTCATTAGTCTTATTATTATCAATCTAACTAATATTATTAACCATATTATGCAAATATGATCGATAGAACGACAATTACTATACCCATTACTCTTATTTTTATCAATCTAACTCATATGATTAGCCATATTATGCTTATATGATCGATAGGACGACAATTACTATAATTATTACTCTTATTATTATCAATCTAACTCATATTATTAGCCATATTATGCTTATATGATCAGCAGAACGACAATTACTATACTTATTACACTCACTATTATCAATCTAACTCATATTATTAACCATATTATGCAGATATGATCGATGGAACGACAATTACTATACTTATTACTCTTATTATTATCAACCTAACTCATATTATTAGCCATATTGTGCTTATCTGACCGAGACATCCACAATTACTATACTCATTACTCTTATTATTATCAATCTAACTCATATTATTAGCCATATTATGCTTATATGATCGATAGAACGACAATTACTATACTTATTACTCTTATTATTATCAATCTAACTCATATTATTCGCCATATTATGCTTATATGATCGATAGAACGACAATTACTATACTCACTATTCTTATTATTATCAATCTACCTCATATTATTAGCCATATTATGCTTATATGATCGATAGAACGACAATTACTATACTCATTACTCTTATTATTATCAATCTAACTCATATTATTAGCCATATTGTGCTTATATGACCGAGAGATCCACAATTACTATACTCATTACTCTTATTATTATCAATCTAACTCATATTATTAGCCAAATTATGCTTATATGATCGACAGAACGACAATTACTATACTTATTACTCTTATTATTATCAATCTAACTCATATTATTAGCCATATTATGCTTATATGATCGATAGAACGACAATTACTATACTAATTAGTCTTATTATTATCAATCTAACTCATACTATTAGCCATATTATACTTATGTGATCGAAAGAACGATAATTACTATACCTATTACGCTTATTATTATCAATCTAAGTCATATTATTAGACATATTATGATTATGTGATCGATAGAATGACAATTACTATACCTATTACTCTCATTATTATCAACCTAACTCATATTATTAGTCATATTATGCTTATATGACCGAGAGATCCACAATTACTAAACTCATTACTCTTATTATTATCAATCTAACTCATATTATTAGCCATATTATGATTATGTGATCGATAGAACGACAATTACTATACTTATTACACTCACTATTATCAATCTAACTCATATTATTAACCATATTATGCAGATATGATCGATAGCACGACATTTACTATACTTATTACTCTTATTATTATCAAACTAACTCATATTATTAGCCATATTATGCTTATATGATCGATAGAACGACAATTACTATACTCATTACTCTTATTATTATCAATCTAACTCATATTATTAGAAATATTGTGCTTATATGACCGAGAGATCCACTATTACTATACTTTATTTTATTTTTTATTTTTATTATTATCAATCTAACTCATATTATTAGCCATATTATGCTTATATGATCGATAGGAGGACAATTACTATACTTATTACTCTTATTATTATCAATCTAACTCATATTATTAGCCATATTATGCTTATATGATCGATAGAACGACAATTACTATACTCACTATTCTTATTATTATCAATCTACCTCATATTATTAGCCATATTATGCTTATATGATCGATAGAACGACAATTACTATACTCATTACTCTTATTATTATCAATCTAACTCATATTATTAGCCATATTGTGCTTATATGACCGAGAGATCCACAATTACTATACTCATTACTCTTATTATTATCAATCTAACTCATATTATTAGCCAAATTGTGCTTATATGACCGAGAGATCCACAATTACTATACTCATTACTCTTATTATTATCAATCTAACTCATATTATTAGCCAAATTATGCTTATATGATCGACAGAACGACAATTACTATACTTATTACTCTTATTATTATCAATCTAACTCATATTATTAGCCATATTATGCTTATATGATCGATAGAACGACAATTACTATACTAATTAGTCTTATTATTATCAATCTAACTCATACTATTAGCCATATTATACTTATGTGATCGAAAGAACGATAATTACTATACCTATTACGCTTATTATTATCAATCTAAGTCATATTATTAGACATATTATGATTATGTGATCGATAGAATGACAATTACTATACCTATTACTCTCATTATTATCAACCTAACTCATATTATTAGTCATATTATGCTTATATGACCGAGAGATCCACAATTACTAAACTCATTACTCTTATTATTATCAATCTAACTCATATTATTAGCCATATTATGATTATGTGATCGATAGAACGACAATTACTATACTTATTACACTCACTATTATCAATCTAACTCATATTATTAACCATATTATGCAGATATGATCGATAGCACGACATTTACTATACTTATTACTCTTATTATTATCAAACTAACTCATATTATTAGCCATATTATGCTTATATGATCGATAGAACGACAATTACTATACTCATTACTCTTATTATTATCAATCTAACTCATATTATTAGAAATATTGTGCTTATATGACCGAGAGATCCACTATTACTATACTCATTGCTCTTATTATTATCAATCTAACTCATATTATTAGCCATATTATGCTTATATGATCGATAGGAGGACAATTACTATACTTATTACTCTTATTATTATCAATCTAACTCATATTATTAGCCATATTATGCTTATATGATCGATAGAACGACAATTACTATACTCACTATTCTTATTATTATCAATCTACCTCATATTATTAGCCATATTATGCTTATATGATCGATAGAACGACAATTACTATACTCATTACTCTTATTATTATCAATCTAACTCATATTATTAGCCATATTGTGCTTATATGACCGAGAGATCCACAATTACTATACTCATTACTCTTATTATTATCAATCTAACTCATATTATTAGCCAAATTATGCTTATATGATCGACAGAACGACAATTACTATACTTATTACTCTTATTATTATCAATCTAACTCGTATTATTAGCCATATTATGCTTATATGATCGACAGAACGACAATTACTATACTTATTACACTCACTATTATCAATCTAACTCATATTATTAACCATACTATGCAGATATGATCGATAGAACGACAATTACTATACTCATTACTCTTATTATTATCAATCTAACTAATATTATTAACCATATTATGCAAATATGATCGATAGAACGACAATTACTATACTCATTACTCTTATTATTATCAATCTAACTCATATGATTAGCCATATTGTGCTTATATGATCGATAGGACGACAATTACTATACTTATTACTCTTATTATTATCAATCTAACTCATATTATTAGCCATATTATGCTTATATGATCAGCAGAACGACAATTACTATACCTATTACACTCACTATTATCAATCTAACTCATATTATTAACCATATTATGCAGATATGATCGATGGAACGACAATTACTATACTTATTACTCTTATTATTATCAACCTAACTCATATTATTAGCCATATTGTGCTTATCTGACCGAGACATCCACAATTACTATACTCATTACTCTTATTATTATCAATCTAACTCATATTATTAGCCATATTATGCTTATATGATCGATAGAACGACAATTACTATACTTATTACTCTTATTATTATCAATCTAACTCATATTGTTAGCCATATTATGCTTATATGATCGATAGAACGACAATTACTATACTCACTATTCTTATTATTATCAATCTACCTCATATTATTAGCCATATTATGCTTATATGATCGATAGAACGACAATTACTATACTCATTACTCTTATTATTATCAATCTAACTCATATTATTAGCCATATTGTGCTTATATGACCGAGAGATCCACAATTACTATACTCATTACTCTTATTATTATCAATCTAACTCATATTATTAGCCAAATTATGCTTATATGATCGACAGAACGACAATTACTATACTTATTACTCTTATTATTATCAATCTAACTCATATTATTAGCCATATTATGCTTATATGATCGATAGAACGACAATTACTATACTAATTAGTCTTATTATTATCAATCTAACTCATACTATTAGCCATATTATACTTATGTGATCGAAAGAACGATAATTACTATACCTATTACGCTTATTATTATCAATCTAAGTCATATTATTAGCCATATTATGATTATGTGATCGATAGAATGACAATTACTATACCTATTACTCTCATTATTATCAACCTAACTCATATTATTAGTCATATTATGCTTATATGACCGAGAGATCCACAATTACTAAACTCATTACTCTTATTATTATCAATCTAACTCATATTATTAGCCATATTATGATTATGTGATCGATAGAACGACAATTACTATACTTATTACACTCACTATTATCAATCTAACTCATATTATTAACCATATTATGCAGATATGATCGGTAGCACGACATTTACTATACTTATTACTCTTATTATTATCAAAGTAACTCATATTATTAGCCATATTATGCTTATATGATCGATAGAACGACAATTACTATACTCATTACTCTTATTATTATCAATCTAACTCATATTATTAGTCATATTATGCTTATATGATCAAAAGGACGACAATTACTATACTTATTACTCTTATTATTATCAATCTAACTCATATTATTAGCCATATTATGCTTATATGATCAGCAGAACGACAATTACTATACTTATTACACTCACTATTATCAATCTAACTCATATTATTAGCCATATTGTGCTTATATGATCGATAGGACGACAATTACTATACTCACTTCTCTTATTATTATCAATCTAACTCATATTATTAGCCATATTATGCTTATATGATCGATAGAACGACAATTACTATACTTATTACTCTTATTATTATCAATCTAACTCATATTATTAGCCATATTATGCTTATATAATCGATAGAACGACAATTACTATACTCACTATTCTTATTATTATCAATCTACCGCATATTATTAGCCATATTATGCTTATATGATCGATAGAACGACAATTACTATACCTATTACTCTTATTATTATCAATCTAACTCATATTATTAACCATATTTTGCAAATATGATCGATAGAACGACAATTACTATACTCATTACTCTTATTATTATCAATCTAACTCATATTATTAGCCATATTAAGCTTATATGATCGACAGAACGACAATTACTATTCTTCTTACACTCACTGTTATCAATCTAACTCATATTATTAACCATATTATGCGGATATGATCGATAGAACGACAATTACTATACTCACTACTCTTATTATTATCAACCTAACTCATATTATTAGCCATATTACGCTTATATGATCGATAGAACGACAATTACTATACTCATTACTCTTATTATTATCAATCTAATTCGTATTATTAGCCATATTATGCTTATATGATCGACGGAACGACAATTACTATACTTATTACTCTTATTATTATCAATCTAACTCATATTATTAGCCATATTATGCTTATATGATCGGTAGAACGATAATTACTATACCTATTACTCTTATTATTATCAATCTAACTCATATTATTAGCCATATTATGCTTATATGATCGATAGAACGACAATTACTATACTCATTACTCTTATTATTATCAATCTAACTCATATTATTAGCCATATTGTGCTTATATGACCGAGAGATCCACAATTACTATACTCATTACTCTTATTATTATCAATCTAACTCTTATTATTAGCCATATTGTGCTTATATGACCGAGAGATCCACAATTACTATACTCATTACTCTTATTATTATCAATCTAACTCATATTATTAGCCAAATTATGCTTATATGATCGACAGAACGACAATTACTATACTTATTACTCTTATTATTATCAATCTAACTCATATTATTAGCCATATTATGCTTATATGATCGATAGAACGACAATTACTATACTAATTAGTCTTATTATTATCAATCTAACTCATACTATTAGCCATATTATACTTATGTGATCGATAGAATGACAATTACTATACCTATTACTCTCATTATTTTCAACCTAACTCATATTATTAGTCATATTATGCTTATATGACCGAGAGATCCACAATTACTAAACTCATTACTCTTATTATTATCAATCTAACTCATATTATTAGCCATATTATGATTATGTGATCGATAGAACGACAATTACTATACTTATTACACTCACTATTATCAATCTAACTCATATTATTAACCATATTATGCAGATATGATCGATAGCACGACATTTACTATACTTATTACTCTTATTATTATCAAACTAACTCATATTATTAGCCATATTATGCTTATATGATCGATAGAACGACAATTACTATACTCATTACTCTTATTATTATCAATCTAACTCATATTATTAGTCATATTATGCTTATATGATCAAAAGGACGACAATTACTATACTTATTACTCTTATTATTATCAATCTAACTCATATTATTAGCCATATTATGCTTATATGATCAGCAGAACGACAATTACTATACTTATTACACTCACTATTATCAATCTAACTCATATTATTAGCCATATTATGCTTATATGATCGATAGGACGACAATTACTATACTCACTACTCTTATTATTATCAATCTAACTCATATTATTAGCCATATTATGCTTATATGATCGATAGAACGACAATTACTATACTTATTACTCTTATTATTATCAATCTAACTCATATTATTAGCCATATTATGCTTATATAATCGATAGAACGACAATTACTATACTCACTATTCTTATTATTATCAATCTACCGCATATTATTAGCCATATTATGCTTATATGATCGATCGAACGACAATTACTATACCTATTACTCTTATTATTATCAATCTAACTCATATTATTAACCATATTTTGCAAATATGATCGATAGAACGACAATTACTATACTCATTACTCTTATTATTATCAATCTAACTCATATTATTAGCCATATTAAGCTTATATGATCGACAGAACGACAATTACTATTCTTCTTACACTCACTGTTATCAATCTAACTCATATTATTAACCATATTATGCGGATATGATCGATAGAACGACAATTACTATACTCACTACTCTTATTATTATCAACCTAACTCATATTATTAGCCATATTACGCTTATATGATCGATAGAACGACAATTACTATACTCATTACTCTTATTATTATCAATCTAATTCGTATTATTAGCCATATTATGCTTATATGATCGACGGAACGACAATTACTATACTTATTACTCTTATTATTATCAATCTAACTCATATTATTAGCCATATTATGCTTATATGATCGGTAGAACGATAATTACTATACCTATTACTCTTATTATTATCAATCTAACTCATATTATTAACCATATTATGCAGATATGATCGATAGAACGACAATTACTATACTCATTACTCTTATTATTATCAATCTATCTCATATTATTAGCCATATTATGCTTATATGATCGACAGAACGACAATTACTATTCTTCTTACACTCACTGTTATCAATCTAACTCATATTATTAGCCATATTGTGCTCATACGATCGACAGAACGACAATTACTATACCTATTACACTCACTATTATCAATCTAACTCATATTATTAGCCATATAATGCTTATATGTTCGATAGAACGACAATTACTATACTCATTACTCTTATTATTATCAATCTAACTTATATTATTAGCCATATTATGCTTATATGATCGACAGAACGACAATCACTATACTTAGTACTCTTATTATTATCAATCTAACTCATATTATTAGCCATATTATGATTATGTGATCGATAGAACGACAATTACTATACTTATTACACTCACTATTATCAATCTAACTCATATTATTAACCATATTATGCAGATATGATCGATAGCACGACATTTACTATACTTATTACTCTTATTATTATCAAACTAACTCATATTATTAGCCATATTATGCTTATATGATCGATAGAACGACAATTACTATACTCACTACTCTTATTATTATCAATCTAACTCATATTATTAGCCACATTATGCTTATATGATCGATAGAAAGACAATTACTATACTTATTACTCTTATTATTATCAATCTAACTCATATTATTAGCCATATTATGCTTATATGATCGACAGAACGACAATTACTATTCTTATTACACTCACTATTATCAATCTAACTCATATTATTAACCATATTATGCAGATATGATCAATGGAACGACAATTACTATACTTATTACTGTTATTATTATCAACCTAACTCATATTATTAGCCATATTGTGCTTATCTGACCGAGACATCCACAATTACTATACTCATTACTCTTATTATTATCAATCTAACTCATATTATTAGTCATATTATGCTTATATTATCGATAGAACGACAATTACTATACTCATTACTCCTATTATTATCAATCTAACTCATATTATTAGCCATATTATGCTTATATGATCGACAGAACGACAATTACTATACTTATTACACTCACTATTATCAATCTAACTCATATTATTAGCCATATTATGCTTATATGATCAGCAGAACGACAATTACTATACTTATTACACTCACTATTATCAATCTAACTCATATTATTAACCATATTATGCGGATATGGTCGATAGAACGACAATTACTATACTCACTACTCTTATTATTATCAATCTAACTCATATTATTAGCCATATTATGCTTATATGATCGATAGGAGGACAATCACTATACTTATTATTCTTATTTTTATCAACCTAACTCATATTATTAGCCATATTATGCTTAAATGATCGATAAAACGACAATTACTATACTAATTAGTCTTATTATTATCAATCTAACTCATATTATTAGCCATATTATGCTTAAATGATCGATAGAACGACAATTACTATACTCACTACTCTTATTATTATCAATCTAACTCATATTATTAGCCATATTATGCTTATATGATCGATAGAACGACAATTACTATACTTATTACTCTTATTATTATCAATCTAACTCAAATTATTAGCCATATTATGCTTATATGATCGATAGGAGGACAATCACTATACTTATTATTCTTATTTTTATCAACCTAACTCATATTATTAGCCATATTATGCTTAAATGATCGATGGAACGACAATTACTATACTAATTAGTCTTATTATTATAAATCTAACTCATACTATTAGCCATATTATACTTATGTGATCGAAAGAACGATAATTACTATACCTATTACGCTTACTATTATCAATCTAACTCATATTATTAGCCATATTATGCTAATATGATCGATAGAACGACAATGACTATACTTATTACTCTTATTATTATAAATCTAACTCATATTATTAGACATATAATGCTTATATGATCGATAGAACGACAATTACTATACTTATTACTCTTATTATTATCAATCTAACTCATATTATTAGCCATATTATGCTTATATGATCGACAGAACGACAATTACTATACTTATTACACTCACTATTATCAATCTAACTCATATTATTAACCATATTATGCAGATATGGTCGATAGAACGACAATTACTATACTCATTACTCTTATTATTATCAATCTAACTAATATTATTAACCATATTATGCAAATATGATCGATAGAACGACAATTACTATACTCATTACTCTTATTATTATCAATCTAACTCATATGATTAGCCATATTATGCTTATATGATCGATAGGACGACAATTACTATACTTATTACTCTTATTATTATCAATCTAACTCATATTATTAGCCATATTATGCTTATATGATCAGCAGAACGACAATTACTATACTTATTACACTCACTATTATCAATCTAACTCATATTATTAACCATATTATGCAGATATGATCGATGGAACGACAATTACTATACTTATTAGTCTTATTATTATCAATCTAACTCATATTATTAGCCATATTATGCTTATATGATCGATAGGACGACAATTACTATACTTATTACTCTTATTATTATCAATCTAACTCATATTATTAGCCATATTATGATTATGTGATCGATAGAACGACAATTACTATACTTATTACACTCACTATTATCAATCTAACTCATATTATTAACCATATTATGCAGATATGATCGATAGCACGACATTTACTATACTTATTACTCTTATTATTATCAAACTAACTCATATTATTAGCCATATTATGCTTATATGATCGATAGAACGACAATTACTATACTCACTACTCTTATTATTATCAATCTAACTCATATTATTAGCCACATTATGCTTATATGATCGATAGAAAGACAATTACTATACTTATTACTCTTATTATTATCAATCTAACTCATATTATTAGCCATATTATGCTTATATGATCGACAGAACGACAATTACTATTCTTATTACACTCACTATTATCAATCTAACTCATATTATTAGACATATAATGCTTATATGATCGATAGAACGACAATTACTATACTTATTACTCTTATTATTATCAATCTAACTCATATTATTAGCCATATTATGCTTATATGATCGACAGAACGACAATTACTATACTTATTACACTCACTATTATCAATCTAACTCATATTATTAACCATATTATGCAGATATGGTCGATAGAACGACAATTACTATACTCATTACTCCTATTATTATCAATCTAACTCATATTATTAGCCATATTATGCTTATATGGTCGACAGAACGACAATTACTATACTTATTACACTCACTATTATCAATCTAACTCATATTATTAGCCATATTATGCTTATATGATCAGCAGAACGACAATTACTATACTTATTACACTCACTATTATCAATCTAACTCATATTATTAACCATATTATGCGGATATGGTCGATAGAACGACAATTACTATACTCACTACTCTTATTATTATCAATCTAACTCATATTATTAGCCATATTATGCTTATATGATCGATAGGAGGACAATCACTATACTTATTATTCTTATTTTTATCAACCTAACTCATATTATTAGCCATATTATGCTTAAATGATCGATAAAACGACAATTACTATACTAATTAGTCTTATTATTATCAATCTAACTCATATTATTAGCCATATTATGCTTAAATGATCGATAGAACGACAATTACTATACTCACTACTCTTATTATTATCAATCTAACTCATATTATTAGCCATATTATGCTTATATGATCGATAGAACGACAATTACTATACTTATTACTCTTATTATTATCAATCTAACTCAAATTATTAGCCATATTATGCTTATATGATCGATAGGAGGACAATCACTATACTTATTATTCTTATTTTTATCAACCTAACTCATATTATTAGCCATATTATGCTTAAATGATCGATGGAACGACAATTACTATACTAATTAGTCTTATTATTATAAATCTAACTCATACTATTAGCCATATTATACTTATGTGATCGAAAGAACGATAATTACTATACCTATTACGCTTACTATTATCAATCTAACTCATATTATTAGCCATATTATGCTAATATGATCGATAGAACGACAATGACTATACTTATTACTCTTATTATTATAAATCTAACTCATATTATTAGACATATAATGCTTATATGATCGATAGAACGACAATTACTATACTTATTACTCTTATTATTATCAATCTAACTCATATTATTGGCCATATTATGCTTATATGATCGACAGAACGACAATTACTATACTCATTACACTCACTATTATCAATCTAACTCATATTATTAACCATATTATGCAGATATGGTCGATAGAACGACAATTACTATACTCATTACTCTTATTATTATCAATCTAACTAATATTATTAACCATATTATGCAAATATGATCGATAGAACGACAATTACTATACTCATTACTCTTATTATTATCAATCTAACTCATATGATTAGCCATATTATGCTTATATGATCGATAGGACGACAATTACTATACTTATTACTCTTATTATTATCAATCTAACTCATATTATTAGCCATATTATGCTTATATGATCAGCAGAACGACAATTACTATACTTATTACACTCACTATTATCAATCTAACTCATATTATTAACCATATTATGCAGATATGATCGATGGAACGACAATTACTATACTTATTAGTCTTATTATTATCAATCTAACTCATATTATTAGCCATATTATGCTTATATGATCGATAGGACGACAATTACTATACTTATTACTCTTATTATTATCAATCTAACTCATATTATTAGCCATATTATGATTATGTGATCGATAGAACGACAATTACTATACTTATTACACCTCACTATTATCAATCTAACTCATATTATTAACCATATTATGCAGATATGATCGATAGCACGACATTTACTATACTTATTACTCTTATTATTATCAAACTAACTCATATTATTAGCCATATTATGCTTATATGATCGATAGAACGACAATTACTATACTCACTACTCTTATTATTATCAATCTAACTCATATTATTAGCCACATTATGCTTATATGATCGATAGAAAGACAATTACTATACTTATTACTCTTATTATTATCAATCTAACTCATATTATTAGCCATATTATGCTTATATGATCGACAGAACGACAATTACTATTCTTATTACACTCACTATTATCAATCTAACTCATATTATTAACCATATTATGCAGATATGATCAATGGAACGACAATTACTATACTTATTACTGTTATTATTATCAACCTAACTCATATTATTAGCCATATTGTGCTTATCTGACCGAGACATCCACAATTACTATACTCATTACTCTTATTATTATCAATCTAACTCATATTATTAGTCATATTATGCTTATATTATCGATAGAACGACAATTACTATACTCATTACTCCTATTATTATCAATCTAACTCATATTATTAGCCATATTATGCTTATATGGTCGACAGAACGACAATTACTATACTTATTACACTCACTATTATCAATCTAACTCATATTATTAGCCTATTATGCTTATATGATCAGCAGAACGACAATTACTATACTTATTACACTCACTATTATCATCTAACTCATATTATTAACCATATTATGCGGATATGGTCGATAGAACGACAATTACTATACTCACTACTCTTATTATTATCAATCTAACTCATATTATTAGCCATATTATGCTTATATGATCGATAGGAGGACAATCACTATACTTATTATTCTTATTTTTATCAACCTAACTCATATTATTAGCCATATTATGCTTAAATGATCGATAAAACGACAATTACTATACTAATTAGTCTTATTATTATCAATCTAACTCATATTATTAGCCATATTATGCTTAAATGATCGATAGAACGACAATTACTATACTCACTACTCTTATTATTATCAATCTAACTCATATTATTAGCCATATTATGCTTATATGATCGATAGAACGACAATTACTATACTTATTACTCTTATTATTATCAATCTAACTCAAATTATTAGCCATATTATGCTTATATGATCGATAGGAGGACAATCACTATACTTATTATTCTTATTTTTATCAACCTAACTCATATTATTAGCCATATTATGCTTAAATGATCGATGGAACGACAATTACTATACTAATTAGTCTTATTATTATAAATCTAACTCATACTATTAGCCATATTATACTTATGTGATCGAAAGAACGATAATTACTATACCTATTACGCTTACTATTATCAATCTAACTCATATTATTAGCCATATTGTGCTTATGTGATCGATAGAACGACAATTACTATACTTATTACTCTCATTATTATCAACCTAACTCATATTATTAGCCATATTATGCTTATATGACCGAGAGATCCACAATTACTATACTCATTACTCTTATTATTATCAATCTAACTAATACTATTAGTCATATTATGCTTATATTATCGATAGAACGACAATTACTATACTCATTACTCTTATTATTATCAATCTAACTCATATTATTAGCCATATTATGCTTAAATGATCGATAGAACGACAATTACCATACTTATTAGTCTTATTATTATCAATCTAACTCATATTATTAGCCATATTATGCTAATATGATCGATAGAACGACAATGACTATACTTATTACTCTTATTATTATAAATCTAACTCATATTATTAGACATATAATGCTTATATGATCGATAGAACGACAATTACTATACTTATTACTCTTATTATTATCAATCTAACTCATATTATTAGCCATATTATGCTTATATGATCGACAGAACGGACAATTACTATACTTATTACACTCACTATTATCAATCTAACTCATAATATTAACCATATTATGCAGATATGGTCGATAGAACGACAATTACTATACTCATTACTCTTATTATTATCAATCTAACTAATATTATTAACCATATTATGCAAATATGATCGATAGAACGACAATTACTATACTTATTACTCTTATTATTATAAATCTAACTCATATTATTAGACATATAATGCTTATATGATCGATAGAACGACAATTACTATACTTATTACTCTTATTATTATCAATCTAACTCATATTATTAGCCATATTATGCTTATATGATCGACAGAACGACAATTACTATACTTATTACACTCACTATTATCAATCTAACTCATATTATTAACCATATTATGCAGATATGGTCGATAGAACGACAATTACTATACTCATTACTCTTATTATTATCAATCTAACTAATATTATTAACCATATTATGCAAATATGATCGATAGAACGACAATTACTATACTCATTACTCTTATTATTATCAATCTAACTCATATGATTAGCCATATTATGCTTATATGATCGATAGGACGACAATTACTATACTTATTACTCTTATTATTATCAATCTAACTCATATTATTAGCCATATTATGCTTATATGATCAGCAGAACGACAATTACTATACTTATTACACTCACTATTATCAATCTAACTCATATTATTAACCATATTATGCAGATATGATCGATGGAACGACAATTACTATACTTATTAGTCTTATTATTATCAATCTAACTCTATTATTAGCCATATTATGCTTATATGATCGATAGGACGACAATTACTATACTTATTACTCTTATTATTATCAATCTAACTCATATTATTAGCCATATTATGCTTATATGATCAGCAGAAACGACAATTACTATACTTCTTACACTCACTATTATCAATCTTACTCATATTATTAACCATATTATGCAGATATGATCGATAGAATGACAATTACTATACTCACTACTCTTATTATTATCAATCTAACTCATATTATTAGCCATATTATGCTTATATGACCGAGAGATCCACAATTACTATACTCATTACTCTTATTATTATCAATCTAACTAATACTATTAGTCATATTATGCTTATATTATCGATAGAACGACAATTACTATACTCATTACTCTATTATTATCAATCTAACTCATATTATTAGCCATATTATGCTTAAATGATCGATAGAACGACAATTACTATACTTATTAGTCTTATTATTATCAATCTAACTCATATTATTAGCCATATTATGCTAATATGATCGATAGAACGACAATGACTATACTTATTACTCTTATTATTATAAATCTAACTCATATTATTAGACATATAATGCTTATATGATCGATAGAACGACAATTACTATACTTATTACTCTTATTATTATCAATCTAACTCATATTATTAGCCATATTATGCTTATATGATCGACAGAACGACAATTACTATACTTATTACACTCACTATTATCAATCTAACTCATATTATTAACCATATTATGCAGATATGGTCGATAGAACGACAATTACTATACTCATTACTCTTATTATTATCAATCTAACTAATATTATTAACCATATTATGCAAATATGATCGATAGAACGACAATTACTATACTTATTACTCTTATTATTATAAATCTAACTCATATTATTAGACATATAATGCTTATATGATCGATAGAACGACAATTACTATACTTATTACTCTTATTATTATCAATCTAACTCATATTATTAGCCATATTATGCTTATATGATCGACAGAACGACAATTACTATACTTATTACACTCACTATTATCAATCTAACTCATATTATTAACCATATTATGCAGATATGGTCGATAGAACGACAATTACTATACTCATTACTCTTATTATTATCAATCTAACTAATATTATTAACCATATTATGCAAATATGATCGATAGAACGACAATTACTATACTCATTACTCTTATTATTATCAATCTAACTCATATGATTAGCCATATTATGCTTATATGATCGATAGGACGACAATTACTATACTTATTACTCTTATTATTATCAATCTAACTCATATTATTAGCCATATTATGCTTATATGATCAGCAGAACGACAATTACTATACTTATTACACTCACTATTATCAATCTAACTCATATTATTAACCATATTATGCAGATATGATCGATGGAACGACAATTACTATACTTATTAGTCTTATTATTATCAATCTAACTCATATTATTAGCCATATTATGCTTATATGATCGATAGGACGACAATTACTATACTTATTACTCTTATTATTATCAATCTAACTCATATTATTAGCCATATTATGCTTATATGATCAGCAGAACGACAATTACTATACTTCTTACACTCACTATTATCAATCTTACTCATATTATTAACCATATTATGCAGATATGATCGATAGAATGACAATTACTATACTCACTACTCTTATTATTATCAATCTAACTCATATTATTAGCCATATTATGCTTATATGATCGATAGAACGACAATTACTATACTTATTACTCTTATTATTATCAATCTAACTCAAATTATTAGCCATATTATGCTTATATGGTCGATAGGAGGACAATCACTATACTTATTATTCTTATTTTTATCAACCTAACTCATATTATTAGCCATATTATGCTTAAATGATCGATAGAACGACAATTACTATACTAATTAGTCTTATTATTATAAATCTAACTCATACTATTAGCCATATTATACTTATGTGATCGAAAGAACAATAATTACTATACCTATTACGCTTACTATTATCAATCTAACTCATATTATTAGTCATATTATGCTTATGTGATCGATAGAACGACAATTACTATACTTATTACTCTCATTATTATCAACCTAACTCATATTATTAGCCATATTATGCTTATATGACCGAGAGATCCACAATTACTATACTCATTACTCTTATTATTATCAATCTAACTCATATTATTAGTCATATTATGCTTACATTATCGATAGAACGACAATTACTATACTCATTACTCCTATTATTATCAATCTAACTCATATTATTAGCCATATTATGCTTATATGATCGACAGAACGACAATTACTATACTTATTACACTCACTATTATCAATCTAACTCATATTATTAACCATATTATGCAGATATGATCGATAGAACGACAATTACTATACTCATTAGTCTTATTATTATCAATCTAACTAATATTATTAACCATATTATGCAAATATGATCGATAGAACGACAATTACTATACCCATTACTCTTATTTTTATCAATCTAACTCATATGATTAGCCATATTATGCTTATATGATCGATAGGACGACAATTACTATAATTATTACTCTTATTATTATCAATCTAACTCATATTATTAGCCATATTATGCTTATATGATCAGCAGAACGACAATTACTATACTTATTACACTCACTATTATCAATCTAACTCATATTATTAACCATATTATGCAGATATGATCGATGGAACGACAATTACTATACTTATTACTCTTATTATTATCAACCTAACTCATATTATTAGCCATATTGTGCTTATCTGACCGAGACATCCACAATTACTATACTCATTACTCTTATTATTATCAATCTAACTCATATTATTAGCCATATTATGCTTATATGATCGATAGAACGACAATTACTATACTTATTACTCTTATTATTATCAATCTAACTCATATTATTCGCCATATTATGCTTATATGATCGATAGAACGACAATTACTATACTCACTATTCTTATTATTATCAATCTACCTCATATTATTAGCCATATTATGCTTATATGATCGATAGAACGACAATTACTATACTCATTACTCTTATTATTATCAATCTAACTCATATTATTAGCCATATTGTGCTTATATGACCGAGAGATCCACAATTACTATACTCATTACTCTTATTATTATCAATCTAACTCATATTATTAGCCAAATTATGCTTATATGATCGACAGAACGACAATTACTATACTTATTACTCTTATTATTATCAATCTAACTCATATTATTAGCCATATTATGCTTATATGATCGATAGAACGACAATTACTATACTAATTAGTCTTATTATTATCAATCTAACTCATACTATTAGCCATATTATACTTATGTGATCGAAAGAACGATAATTACTATACCTATTACGCTTATTATTATCAATCTAAGTCATATTATTAGACATATTATGATTATGTGATCGATAGAATGACAATTACTATACCTATTACTCTCATTATTATCAACCTAACTCATATTATTAGTCATATTATGCTTATATGACCGAGAGATCCACAATTACTAAACTCATTACTCTTATTATTATCAATCTAACTCATATTATTAGCCATATTATGATTATGTGATCGATAGAACGACAATTACTATACTTATTACACTCACTATTATCAATCTAACTCATATTATTAACCATATTATGCAGATATGATCGATAGCACGACATTTACTATACTTATTACTCTTATTATTATCAAAGTAACTCATATTATTAGCCATATTATGCTTATATGATCGATAGAACGACAATTACTATACTCATTACTCTTATTATTATCAATCTAACTCATATTATTAGTCATATTATGCTTATATGATCAAAAGGACGACAATTACTATACTTATTACTCTTATTATTATCAATCTAACTCATATTATTAGCCATATTATGCTTATATGATCAGCAGAACGACAATTACTATACTTATTACACTCACTATTATCAATCTAACTCATATTATTAGCCATATTATGCTTATATGATCGATAGGACGACAATTACTATACTCACTTCTCTTATTATTATCAATCTAACTCATATTATTAGCCATATTATGCTTATATGATCGATAGAACGACAATTACTATACTTATTACTCTTATTATTATCAATCTAACTCATATTATTAGCCATATTATGCTTATATAATCGATAGAACGACAATTACTATACTCACTATTCTTATTATTATCAATCTACCGCATATTATTAGCCATATTATGCTTATATGATCGATAGAACGACAATTACTATACCTATTACTCTTATTATTATCAATCTAACTCATATTATTAACCATATTTTGCAAATATGATCGATAGAACGACAATTACTATACTCATTACTCTTATTATTATCAATCTAACTCATATTATTAGCCATATTAAGCTTATATGATCGACAGAACGACAATTACTATTCTTCTTACACTCACTGTTATCAATCTAACTCATATTATTAACCATATTATGCGGATATGATCGATAGAACGACAATTACTATACTCACTACTCTTATTATTATCAACCTAACTCATATTATTAGCCATATTACGCTTATATGATCGATAGAACGACAATTACTATACTCATTACTCTTATTATTATCAATCTAATTCGTATTATTAGCCATATTATGCTTATATGATCGACGGAACGACAATTACTATACTTGTTACTCTTATTATTATCAATCTAACTCATATTATTAGCCATATTATGCTTATATGATCGGTAGAACGATAATTACTATACCTATTACTCTTATTATTATCAATCTAACTCATATTATTAGCCATATTATGCTTATATGATCGATAGAACGACAATTACTATACTCATTACTCTTATTATTATCAATCTAACTCATATTATTAGCCATATTGTGCTTATATGACCGAGAGATCCACAATTACTATACTCATTACACTTATTATTATCAATCTAACTCATATTATTAGCCATATTATGCTTATATGATCGATAGAACGACAATTACTATACTTATTACTCTTATTATTATCAATCTAACTCATATTATTCGCCATATTATGCTTATATGATCGATAGAACGACAATTACTATACTCACTATTCTTATTATTATCAATCTACCTCATATTATTAGCCATATTATGCTTATATGATCGATAGAACGACAATTACTATACTCATTACTCTTATTATTATCAATCTAACTCTTATTATTAGCCATATTGTGCTTATATGACCGAGAGATCCACAATTACTATACTCATTACTCTTATTATTATCAATCTAACTCATATTATTAGCCAAATTATGCTTATATGATCGACAGAACGACAATTACTATACTTATTACTCTTATTATTATCAATCTAACTCATATTATTAGCCATATTATGCTTATATGATCGATAGAACGACAATTACTATACTAATTAGTCTTATTATTATCAATCTAACTCATACTATTAGCCATATTATACTTATGTGATCGATAGAATGACAATTACTATACCTATTACTCTCATTATTATCAACCTAACTCATATTATTAGTCATATTATGCTTATATGACCGAGAGATCCACAATTACTAAACTCATTACTCTTATTATTATCAATCTAACTCATATTATTAGCCATATTATGATTATGTGATCGATAGAACGACAATTACTATACTTATTACACTCACTATTATCAATCTAACTCATATTATTAACCATATTATGCAGATATGATCGATATCACGACATTTACTATACTTATTACTCTTATTATTATCAAACTAACTCATATTATTAGCCATATTATGCTTATATGATCGATAGAACGACAATTACTATACTCATTACTCTTATTATTATCAATCTAACTCATATTATTAGTCATATTATGCTTATATGATCAAAAGGACGACAATTACTATACTTATTACTCTTATTATTATCAATCTAACTCATATTATTAGCCATATTATGCTTATATGATCAGCAGAACGACAATTACTATACTTATTACACTCACTATTATCAATCTAACTCATATTATTAGCCATATTATGCTTATATGATCGATAGGACGACAATTACTATACTCACTACTCTTATTATTATCAATCTAACTCATATTATTAGCCATATTATGCTTATATGATCGATAGAACGACAATTACTATACTTATTACTCTTATTATTATCAATCTAACTCATATTATTAGCCATATTATGCTTATATAATCGATAGAACGACAATTACTATACTCACTATTCTTATTATTATTAATCTACCGCATATTATTAGCCATATTATGCTTATATGATCGATCGAACGACAATTACTATACCTATTACTCTTATTATTATCAATCTAACTCATATTATTAACCATATTTTGCAAATATGATCGATAGAACGACAATTACTATACTCATTACTCTTATTATTATCAATCTAACTCATATTATTAGCCATATTAAGCTTATATGATCGACAGAACGACAATTACTATTCTTCTTACACTCACTGTTATCAATCTAACTCATATTATTAACCATATTATGCGGATATGATCGATAGAACGACAATTACTATACTCACTACTCTTATTATTATCAACCTAACTCATATTATTAGCCATATTACGCTTATATGATCGATAGAACGACAATTACTATACTCATTACTCTTATTATTATCAATCTAATTCGTATTATTAGCCATATTATGCTTATATGATCGACGGAACGACAATTACTATACTTATTACTCTTATTATTATCAATCTAACTCATATTATTAGCCATATTATGCTTATATGATCGGTAGAACGATAATTACTATACCTATTACTCTTATTATTATCAATCTAACTCATATTATTAACCATATTATGCAGATATGATCGATAGAACGACAATTACTATACTCATTACTCTTATTATTATCAATCTATCTCATATTATTAGCCATATTATGCTTATATGATCGACAGAACGACAATTACTATTCTTCTTACACTCACTGTTATCAATCTAACTCATATTATTAGCCATATTGTGCTCATACGATCGACAGAACGACAATTACTATACCTATTACACTCACTATTATCAATCTAACTCATATTATTAGCCATATAATGCTTATATGTTCGATAGAACGACAATTACTATACTCATTACTCTTATTATTATCAATCTAACTTATATTATTAGCCATATTATGCTTATATGATCGACAGAACGACAATCACTATACTTAGTACTCTTATTATTATCAATCTAACTCATATTATTAGCCATATTATGATTATGTGATCGATAGAACGACAATTACTATACTTATTACACTCACTATTATCAATCTAACTCATATTATTAACCATATTATGCAGATATGATCGATAGCACGACATTTACTATACTTATTACTCTTATTATTATCAAACTAACTCATATTATTAGCCATATTATGCTTATATGATCGATAGAACGACAATTACTATACTCACTACTCTTATTATTATCAATCTAACTCATATTATTAGCCACATTATGCTTATATGATCGATAGAAAGACAATTACTATACTTATTACTCTTATTATTATCAATCTAACTCATATTATTAGCCATATTATGCTTATATGATCGACAGAACGACAATTACTATTCTTATTACACTCACTATTATCAATCTAACTCATATTATTAACCATATTATGCAGATATGATCAATGGAACGACAATTACTATACTTATTACTCTTATTATTATCAACCTAACTCATATTATTAGCCATATTGTGCTTATCTGACCGAGACATCCACAATTACTATACTCATTACTCTTATTATTATCAATCTAACTCATATTATTAGCCATATTATGCTTATATGATCGATAGAACGACAATTACTATACTTATTACTCTTATTATTATCAATGTAACTCATATTATTAGCCATATTATGCTTATATGATCGATAGAACGACAATTACTATACTCACTATTCTTATTATTATCAATCTACCTCATATTATTAGCCATATTATGCTTATATGATCGATAGAACGACAATTACTATACTCACTATTCTTATTATTATCAATCTACCTCATATTATTAGCCATATTATGCTTATATGATCGATAGAACGACAATTACTATACTCATTACTCTTATTATTATCAATCTAACTCATATTATTAGCCATATTGTGCTTATATGACCGAGAGATCCACAATTACTATACTCATTACTCTTATTATTATCAATCTAACTCATATTATTAGCCATATTATGCTTATATGATCGATAGGACGACAATTACTATACTCATTACTCTTATTATTATCAATCTAACTCATTTTATTAGCCAAATTATGCTTATATGATCGACAGAACGACAATTACTATACTCACTACTCTTATTATTATCAATCTAACTCATATTATTAGCCATATTATGCTTATATGATCGGTAGAACGATAATTACTATACCTATTACTCTTATTATTATCAATCTAACTCATATTGTTAACCATATTTTGCAAATATGATCGATAGAACGACAATTACTATACTCATTACTCTTATTATTATCAATCTAACTCATATTATTCGCCATATTAAGCTTATATGATCGACAGAACGACAATTACTATTCTTCTTACACTCACTGTTATCAATCTAACTCATATTATTAGCCATATTATGCTTATATGATCGACAGAACGACAATCACTATACTTACTACTCTTATTATTATCAAACTAACTCATATTATTAGCCATATTATGCTTATATAATCAGCAGAACGACAATTACTATACTTCTTACACACACTATTATCAATCTAACTCATATTATTAACCCTATTATGCAGATATGATCGATAGAATGACAATTACTATACTCACTACTCTTATTATTATCAATCTAACTCATATTATTAGCCATATTATGCTTATATGATCGATAGAACGACAATTACTATACTCATTACTCTTATTATTATCAATCTAACTCATATTATTAGCCATATTGTGCTTATATGACCGAGAGATCCACAATTACTATACTCATTACTCTTATTATTATCAATCTAACTCATATTATTAGCCATATTATGCTTATATGATCGATAGAACGACAATTACTATACTCACTACTCTTATTATTATCAATCTAACTCATATTATTAGCCACATTATGCTTATATGATCGATAGAAAGACAATTACTATACTTATTACTCTTATTATTATCAATCTAACTCATATTATTAGCCATATTATGCTTATATGATCGACAGAACGACAATTACTATTCTTATTACACTCACTATTATCAATCTAACTCATATTATTAACCATATTATGCAGATATGATCAATGGAACGACAATTACTATACTTATTACTCTTATTATTATCAACCTAACTCATATTATTAGCCATATTGTGCTTATCTGACCGAGACATCCACAATTACTATACTCATTACTCTTATTATTATCAATCTAACTCATATTATTAGCCATATTATGCTTATATGATCGATAGAACGACAATTACTATACTTATTACTCTTATTATTATCAATGTAACTCATATTATTAGCCTTATTATGCTTATATGATCGATAGAACGACAATTACTATACTCACTATTCTTATTATTATCAATCTACCTCATATTATTAGCCATATTATGCTTATATGATCGATAGAACGACAATTACTATACTCACTATTCTTATTATTATCAATCTACCTCATATTATTAGCCATATTATGCTTATATGATCGATAGAACGACAATTACTATACTCATTACTCTTATTATTATCAATCTAACTCATATTATTAGCCATATTGTGCTTATATGACCGAGAGATCCACAATTACTATACTCATTACTCTTATTATTATCAATCTAACTCATATTATTAGCCATATTATGCTTATATGATCGATAGGACGACAATTACTATACTCATTACTCTTATTATTATCAATCTAACTCATATTATTAGCCATATTATGCTTATATGATCGATAGGACGACAATTACTATACCCACTACTCTTATTATTATCAATCTAACTCATATTATTAGCCAAATTATGCTTATATGATCGACAGAACGACAATTACTATACTCACTACTCTTATTATTATCAATCTAACTCATATTATTAGCCATATTGTGCTTATATGATCGGTAGAACGATAATTACTATACCTATTACTCTTATTATTATCAATCTAACTCATATTATTAGCCATATTAAGCTTATATGATCGACAGAACGACAATCACTATACTTACTACTCTTATTATTATCAATCTAACTCATATTATTAGCCATATTATGATTATGTGATCGATAGAACGACAATTACTATACTTATTACACTCACTATTATCAATCTAACTCATATTATTAACCATATTATGCAGATATGATCGATAGCACGACATTTACTATACTTATTACTCTTATTATTATCAAACTAACTCATATTATTAGCCATATTATGCTTATATGATCGACAGAACGACAATTACTATACTCATTACTCTTATTATTATCAATCTAACTCATATTATTAGCCATATTATGCTTATATGATCGATAGGACGACAATTACTATACTCATTACTCTTATTATTATCAATCTAACTCATATTATTAGCCAAATTATGCTTATATGATCGACAGAACGACAATTACTATACTCACTACTCTTATTATTATCAATCTAACTCATATTATTAGCCATATTATGCTTATATGATCGGTAGAACGATAATTACTATACCTATTACTCTTATTATTATCAATCTAACTCATATTATTAACCATATTTTGCAAATATGATCGATAGAACGACAATTACTATACTCATTACTCTTATTATTATCAATCTAACTCATATTATTCGCCATATTAAGCTTATATGATCGACAGAACGACAATTACTATACTCACTACTCTTATTATTATCAATCTAACTCATATTATTAGCCATATTATGCTTATATGATCGGTAGAACGATAATTACTATACCTATTACTCTTATTATTATCAATCTAACTCATATTATTAACCATATTTTGCAAATATGATCGATAGAACGACAATTACTATACTCATTACTCTTATTATTATCAATCTAACTCATATGATTAGCCATATTATGCTTATATGATCGATAGGACGACAATTACTATACTTATTACTCTTATTATTATCAATCTAACTCATATTATTAGCCATATTATGCTTATATGATCAGCAGAACGACAATTACTATACCTATTACACTCACTATTATCAATCTAACTCATATTATTAACCATATTATGCAGATATGATCGATGGAACGACAATTACTATACTTATTACTCTTATTATTATCAACCTAACTCATATTATTAGCCATATTGTGCTTATCTGACCGAGACATCCACAATTACTATACTCATTACTCTTATTATTATCAATCTAACTCATATTATTAGCCATATTATGCTTATATGATCGATAGAACGACAATTACTATACGTATTACTCTTATTATTATCAATCGAACTCATATTGTTAGCCATATTATGCTTATATGATCGATAGAACGACAATTACTATACTCATTACTCTTATTATTATCAATCTAACTCATATTATTAGCCATATTGTGCTTATATGACCGAGAGATCCACAATTACTATACTCATTACACTTATTATTATCAATATAACTCATATTATTAGCCATATTATGCTTATATGATCGATAGAACGACAATTACTATACTTATTACTCTTATTATTATCAATCTAACTCATATTATTCGCCATATTATGCTTATATGATCGATAGAACGACAATTACTATACTCACTATTCTTATTATTATCAATCTACCTCATATTATTAGCCATATTATGCTTATATGATCGATAGAACGACAATTACTATACTCATTACTCTTATTATTATCAATCTAACTCATATTATTAGCCATATTGTGCTTATATGACCGAGAGATCCACAATTACTATACTCATTACTCTTATTATTATCAATCTAACTCATATTATTAGCCAAATTATGCTTATATGATCGACAGAACGACAATTACTATACTTATTACTCTTATTATTATCAATCTAACTCATATTATTAGCCATATTATGCTTATATGATCGATAGAACGACAATTACTATACTAATTAGTCTTATTATTATCAATCTAACTCATACTATTAGCCATATTATACTTATGTGATCGAAAGAACGATAATTACTATACCTATTACGCTTATTATTATCAATCTAAGTCATATTATTAGCCATATTATGATTATGTGATCGATAGAATGACAATTACTATACCTATTACTCTCATTATTATCAACCTAACTCATATTATTAGTCATATTATGCTTATATGACCGAGAGATCCACAATTACTAAACTCATTACTCTTATTATTATCAATCTAACTCATATTATTAGCCATATTATGATTATGTGATCGATAGAACGACAATTACTATACTTATTACACTCACTATTATCAATCTAACTCATATTATTAACCATATTATGCAGATATGATCGATAGCACGACATTTACTATACTTATTACTCTTATTATTATCAAACTAACTCATATTATTAGCCATATTATGCTTATATGATCGATAGAACGACAATTACTATACTCATTACTCTTATTATTATCAATCTAACTCATATTATTAGTCATATTATGCTTATATGAACAAAAGGACGACAATCACTATACTTAGTACTCTTATTATTATCAATCTAACTCATATTATTAGCCATATTATGATTATGTGATCGATAGAACGACAATTACTATACTTATTACACTCACTATTATCAATCTAACTCATATTATTAACCATATTATGCAGATATGATCGATAGCACGACATTTACTATACTTATTACTCTTATTATTATCAAACTAACTCATATTATTAGCCATATTATGCTTATATGATCGATAGAACGACAATTACTATACTCATTACTCTTATTATTATCAATCTAACTCATATTATTAGCCATATTATGCTTATATGATCGATAGAACGACAATTACTATACTCATTACTCTTATTATTATCAATCTAACTCATATTATTAGCCAAATTATGCTTATATGATCGACAGAACGACAATTACTATACTCACTACTCTTATTATTATCAATCTAACTCATATTATTAGCCATATTATGCTTATATGATCGGTAGAACGATAATTACTATACCTATTACTCTTATTATTATCAATCTAACTCATATTATTAACCATATTTTGCAAATATGATCGATAGAACGACAATTACTATACTCATTACTCTTATTATTATCAATCTAACTCATATTATTCGCCATATTAAGCTTATATGATCGACAGAACGACAATTACTATTCTTCTTACACTCACTGTTATCAATCTAACTCATATTATTAGCCATATTATGCTTATATGATCGACAGAACGACAATCACTATACTTACTACTCTTATTATTATCAATCTAACTCATATTATTAGCCATATTATGATTATGTGATCGATAGAACGACAATTACTATACTTATTACACTCACTATTATCAATCTAACTCATATTATTAACCATATTATGCAGATATGATCGATAGCACGACATTTACTATACTTATTACTCTTATTATTATCAAACTAACTCATATTATTAGCCATATTATGCTTATATAATCAGCAGAACGACAATTACTATACTTCTTACACACACTATTATCAATCTAACTCATATTATTAACCCTATTATGCAGATATGATCGATAGAATGACAATTACTATACTCACTACTCTTATTATTATCAATCTAACTCATATTATTAGCCATATTATGCTTATATGATCGATAGAACGACAATTACTATACTCATTACTCTTATTATTATCAATCTAACTCATATTATTAGCCATATTGTGCTTATATGACCGAGAGATCCACAATTACTATACTCATTACTCTTATTATTATCAATCTAACTCATATTATTAGCCATATTATGCTTATATGATCGATAGGACGACAATTACTATACCCACTACTCTTATTATTATCAATCTAACTCATATTATTAGCCAAATTATGCTTATATGATCGACAGAACGACAATTACTATACTCACTACTCTTATTATTATCAATCTAACTCATATTATTAGCCATATTATGCTTATATGATCGTTAGAACGATAATTACTATACCTATTACTCTTATTATTATCAATCTAACTCATATTATTAGCCATATTAAGCTTATATGATCGACAGAACGACAATTACTATTCTTCTTACACTCACTGTTATCAATCTAACTCATATTATTAGCCATATTATGCTTATATGATCGACAGAACGACAATCACTATACTTACTACTCTTATTATTATCAATCTAACTCATATTATTAGCCATATTATGATTATGTGATCGATAGAACGACAATTACTATACTTATTACACTCACTATTATCAATCTAACTCATATTATTAACCATATTATGCAGATATGATCGATAGCACGACATTTACTATACTTATTACTCTTATTATTATCAAACTAACTCATATTATTAGCCATATTATGCTTATATAATCAGCAGAACGACAATTACTATACTTCTTACACACACTATTATCAATCTAACTCATATTATTAACCCTATTATGCAGATATGATCGATAGAATGACAATTACTATACTCACTACTCTTATTATTATCAATCTTACTCATATTATTAGCCATATTATGCTTATATGATCGATAGAACGACAATTACTATACTTATTACTCTTATTATTATCAATCTAACTCATATTATTCGCCATATTATGCTTATATGATCGATAGAACGACAATTACTATACTCACTATTCTTATTATTATCAATCTACCTCATATTATTAGCCATATTATGCTTATATGATCGATAGAACGACAATTACTATACTCATTACTCTTATTATTATCAATCTAACTCATATTATTAGCCATATTGTGCTTATATGACCGAGAGATCCACAATTACTATACTCATTACACTTATTATTATCAATCTAACTCATATTATTAGCCATATTATGCTTATATGATCGATAGAACGACAATTACTATACTTATTACTCTTATTATTATCAATCTAACTCATATTATTCGCCATATTATGCTTATATGATCGATAGAACGACAATTACTATACTCACTATTCTTATTATTATCAATCTACCTCATATTATTAGCCATATTATGCTTATATGATCGATAGAACGACAATTACTATACTCATTACTCTTATTATTATCAATCTAACTCATATTATTAGCCATATTGTGCTTATATGACCGAGAGATCCACAATTACTATACTCATTACTCTTATTATTATCAATCTAACTCATATTATTAGCCAAATTATGCTTATATGATCGACAGAACGACAATTACTATACTTATTACTCTTATTATTATCAATCTAACTCATATTATTAGCCATATTATGCTTATATGATCGATAGAACGACAATTACTATACTAATTAGTCTTATTATTATCAATCTAACTCATACTATTAGCCATATTATACTTATGTGATCGAAAGAACGATAATTACTATACCTATTACGCTTATTATTATCAATCTAAGTCATATTATTAGCCATATTATGATTATGTGATCGATAGAACGACAATTACTATACTTATTACACTCACTATTATCAATCTAACTCATATTATTAACCATATTATGCAGATATGATCGATAGCACGACATTTACTATACTTATTACTCTTATTATTATCAAACTAACTCATATTATTAGCCATATTATGCTTATATGATCGATAGAACGACAATTACTATACTCATTACTCTTATTATTATCAATCTAACTCATATTATTAGTCATATTATGCTTATATGATCAAAAGGACGACAATTACTATACTTATTACTCTTATTATTATCAATCTAACTCATATTATTAGCCATATTATGCTTATATGATCAGCAGAACGACAATTACTATACTTATTACACTCACTATTATCAATCTAACTCATATTATTAGCCATATTATGCTTATATGATCGATAGGACGACAATTACTATACTCATTACTCTTATTATTATCAATCTAACTCATATTATTAGCCATATTATGCTTATATGATCGATAGAACGACAATTACTATACTTATTACTCTTATTATTATCAATCTAACTCATATTATTAGCCATATTATGCTTATATAATCGATAGAACGACAATTACTATACTCACTATTCTTATTATTATCAATCTACCGCATATTATTAGCCATATTATGCTTATATGATCGATAGAACGACAATTACTATACCTATTACTCTTATTATTATCAATCTAACTCATATTATTAACCATATTTTGCAAATATGATCGATAGAACGACAATTACTATACTCATTACTCTTATTATTATCAATCTAACTCATATTATTAGCCATATTAAGCTTATATGATCGACAGAACGACAATTACTCTTCTTCTTACACTCACTGTTATCAATCTAACTCATATTATTAACCATATTATGCGGATATGATCGATAGAACGACAATTACTATACTCACTACTCTTATTATTATCAACCTAACTCATATTATTAGCCATATTACGCTTATATGATCGATAGAACGACAATTACTATACTCATTACTCTTATTATTATCAATCTAATTCGTATTATTAGCCATATTATGCTTATATGATCGACGGAACGACAATTACTATACTTATTACTCTCATTATTATCAATCTAACTCATATTATTAGCCATATTATGCTTATATGATCGGTAGAACGATAATTACTATACCTATTACTCTTATTATTATCAATCTAACTCATATTATTAACCATATTATGCAGATATGATCGATAGAACGACAATTACTATACTCATTACTCTTATTATTATCAATCTATCTCATATTATTAGCCATATTATGCTTATATGATCGACAGAACGACAATTACTATTCTTCTTACACTCACTGTTATCAATCTAACTCATATTATTAGCCATATTGTGCTCATACGATCGACAGAACGACAATTACTATACCTATTACACTCACTATTATCAATCTAACTCATATTATTAGCCATATAATGCTTATATGTTCGATAGAACGACAATTACTATACTCATTACTCTTATTATTATCAATCTAACTTATATTATTAGCCATATTATGCTTATATGATCGACAGAACGACAATCACTATACTTAGTACTCTTATTATTATCAATCTAACTCATATTATTAGCCATATTATGATTATGTGATCGATAGAACGACAATTACTATACTTATTACACTCACTATTATCAATCTAACTCATATTATTAACCATATTATGCAGATATGATCAATGGAACGACAATTACTATACTTATTACTCTTATTATTATCAACCTAACTCATATTATTAGCCATATTGTGCTTATCTGACCGAGACATCCACAATTACTATACTCATTACTCTTATTATTATCAATCTAACTCATATGATTAGCCATATTATGCTTATATGATCGATAGGACGACAATTACTATACTTATTACTCTTATTATTATCAATCTAACTCATATTATTAGCCATATTATGCTTATATGATCAGCAGAACGACAATTACTATACCTATTACACTCACTATTATCAATCTAACTCATATTATTAACCATATTATGCAGATATGATCGATGGAACGACAATTACTATACTTATTACTCTTATTATTATCAACCTAACTCATATTATTAGCCATATTGTGCTTATCGGACCGAGACATCCACAATTACTATACTCATTACTCTTATTATTATCAATCCAACTCATATTATTAGCCATATTATGCTTATATGATCGATAGAACGACAATTACTATACTTATTACTCTTATTATTATCAATCTAACTCATATTGTTAGCCATATTATGCTTATATGATCGATAGAACGACAATTACTATACTCACTATTCTTATTATTATCAATCTACCTCATATTATTAGCCATATTATGCTTATATGATCGATAGAACGACAATTACTATACTCATTACTCTTATTATTATCAATCTAACTCATATTATTAGCCATATTGTGCTTATATGACCGAGAGATCCACAATTACTATACTCATTACTCTTATTATTATCAATCTAACTCATATTATTAGCCAAATTATGCTTATATGATCGACAGAACGACAATTACTATACTTATTACTCTTATTATTATCAATCTAACTCATATTATTAGCCATATTATGCTTATATGATCGATAGAACGACAATTACTATACTAATTAGTCTTATTATTATCAATCTAACTCATACTATTAGCCATATTATACTTATGTGATCGAAAGAACGATAATTACTATACCTATTACGCTTATTATTATCAATCTAAGTCATATTATTAGCCATATTATGATTATGTGATCGATAGAATGACAATTACTATACCTATTACTCTCATTATTATCAACCTAACTCATATTATTAGTCATATTATGCTTATATGACCGAGAGATCCACAATTACTAAACTCATTACTCTTATTATTATCAATCTAACTCATATTATTAGCCATATTATGATTATGTGATCGATAGAACGACAATTACTATACTTATTACACTCACTATTATCAATCTAACTCATATTATTAACCATATTATGCAGATATGATCGATAGCACGACATTTACTATACTTATTACTCTTATTATTATCAAAGTAACTCATATTATTAGCCATATTATGCTTATATGATCGATAGAACGACAATTACTATACTCATTACTCTTATTATTATCAATCTAACTCATATTATTAGTCATATTATGCTTATATGATCAAAAGGACGACAATTACTATACTTAATACTCTTATTATTATCAATCTAACTCATATTATTAGCCATATTATGCTTATATAATCGATAGAACGACAATTACTATACTCACTATTCTTATTATTATCAATCTACCGCATATTATTAGCCATATTATGCTTATATGATCGATAGAACGACAATTACTATACCTATTACTCTTATTATTATCAATCTAACTCATATTATTAACCATATTTTGCAAATATGATCGATAGAACGACAATTACTATACTCATTACTCTTATTATTATCAATCTAACTCATATTATTAGCCATATTAAGCTTATATGATCGACAGAACGACAATTACTATTCTTCTTACACTCACTGTTATCAATCTAACTCATATTATTAACCATATTATGCGGATATGATCGATAGAACGACAATTACTATACTCACTACTCTTATTATTATCAACCTAACTCATATTATTAGCCATATTACGCTTATATGATCGATAGAACGACAATTACTATACTCATTACTCTTATTATTATCAATCTAATTCGTATTATTAGCCATATTATGCTTATATGATCGACGGAACGACAATTACTATACTTATTACTCTTATTATTATCAATCTAACTCATATTATTAGCCATATTATGCTTATATGATCGGTAGAACGATAATTACTATACCTATTACTCTTATTATTATCAATCTAACTCATATTATTAACCATATTATGCAGATATGATCGATAGAACGACAATTACTATACTCATTACTCTTATTATTATCAATCTATCTCATATTATTAGCCATATTATGCTTATATGATCGACAGAACGACAATTACTATTCTTCTTACACTCACTGTTATCAATCTAACTCATATTATTAGCCATATTGTGCTCATACGATCGACAGAACGACAATTACTATACCTATTACACTCACTATTATCAATCTAACTCATATTATTAGCCATATAATGCTTATATGTTCAATAGAACGACAATTACTATACTCATTACTCTTATTATTATCAATCTAACTTATATTATTAGCCATATTATGCTTATATGATCGACAGAACGACAATCACTATACTTAGTACTCTTATTATTATCAATCTAACTCATATTATTAGCCATATTATGATTATGTGATCGATAGAACGACAATTACTATACTTATTACACTCACTATTATCAATCTAACTCATATTATTAACCATATTATGCAGATATGATCGATAGCACGACATTTACTATACTTATTACTCTTATTATTATCAAACTAACTCATATTATTAGCCATATTATGCTTATATGATCGATAGAACGACAATTACTATACTCACTACTCTTATTATTATCAATCTAACTCATATTATTAGCCACATTATGCTTATATGATCGATAGAAAGACAATTACTATACTTATTACTCTTATTATTATCAATCTAACTCATATTATTAGCCATATTATGCTTATATGATCGACAGAACGACAATTACTATTCTTATTACACTCACTATTATCAATCTAACTCATATTATTAACCATATTATGCAGATATGATCAATGGAACGACAATTACTATACTTATTACTCTTATTATTATCAACCTAACTCATATTATTAGCCATATTGTGCTTATCTGACCGAGACATCCACAATTACTATACTCATTACTCTTATGATTATCAATCTAACTCATATTATTAGCCATATTATGCTTATATGATCGATAGAACGACAATTACTATACTTATTACTCTTATTATTATCAATGTAACTCATATTATTAGCCATATTATGCTTATATGATCGATAGAACGACAATTACTATACTCACTATTCTTATTATTATCAATCTACCTCATATTATTAGCCATATTATGCTTATATGATCGATAGAACGACAATTACTATACTCACTATTCTTATTATTATCAATCTACCTCATATTATTAGCCATATTATGCTTATATGATCGATAGAACGACAATTACTATACTCATTACTCTTATTATTATCAATCTAACTCATATTATTAGCCATATTGTGCTTATATGACCGAGAGATCCACAATTACTATACTCATTACTCTTATTATTATCAATCTAACTCATATTATTAGCCATATTATGCTTATATGATCGATAGGACGACAATTACTATACTCACTACTCTTATTATTATCAATCTAACTCATATTATTAGCCATATTATGCTTATATGATCGATAGAACGATAATTACTATACTCATTACTCTTATTATTATCAATCTAACTCATATTATTAGCCAAATTATGCTTATATGATCGACAGAACGACAATTACTATACTCACTACTCTTATTATTATCAATCTAACTCATATTATTAGCCATATTATGCTTATATGATGGGTAGAACGATAATTACTATACCTATTACTCTTATTATTATCAATCTAACTCATATTATTAACCATATTTTGCAAATATGATCGATAGAACGACAATTACTATACTCATTACTCTTATTATTATCAATCTAACTCATATTATTAGCCATATTAAGCTTATATGATCGACAGAACGACAATTACTATTCTTCTTACACTCACTGTTATCAATCTAACTCATATTATTAGCCATATTATGCTTATATGATCGACAGAACGACAATCACTATACTTACTACTCTTATTATTATCAATCTAACTCATATTATTAGCCATATTATGATTATGTGATCGATAGAACGACAATTACTATACTTATTACACTCACTATTATCAATCTAACTCATATTATTAACCATATTATGCAGATATGATCGATAGCACGACATTTACTATACTTATTACTCTTATTATTATCAAACTAACTCATATTATTAGCCATATTCTGCTTATATAATCAGCAGAACGACAATTACTATACTTCGTACACACACTATTATCAATCTAACTCATATTATTAGCCCTATTATGCAGATATGATCGATAGAATGACAATTACTATACTCACTACTCTTATTATTATCAATCTAACTCATATTATTAGCCATATTATGCTTATATGATCGATAGAACGACAATTACTATACTTATTACTCTTATTATTATCAATCTAACTCATATTATTAGCCATATTATGCTTATATGATCGATAGAACGACAATTACTATACTCATTACTCTTATTATTATCAATCTAACTCATATTATTAGCCATATTGTGCTTATATGACCGAGAGATCCACAATTACTATACTCATTACTCTTATTATTATCAATCTAACTCATATTATTAGCCATATTATGCTTATATGATCGATAGGACGACAATTACTATACTCACTACTCTTATTATTATCAATCTAACTCATATTATTAGCCATATTATGCTTATATGATCGATAGAACGACAATTACTATACTCATTACTCTTATTATTATCAATCTAACTCATATTATTAGCCAAATTATGCTTATATGATCGACAGAACGACAATTACTATACTCACTACTCTTATTATTATCAATCTAACTCATATTATTAGCCATATTATGCTTATATGATCGGTAGAACGATAATTACTATACCTATTACTCTTATTATTATCAATCTAACTCATATTATTAGCCATATTAAGCTTATATGATCGACAGAACGACAATTACTATTCTTCTTACACTCACTGTTATCAATCTAACTCATATTATTAGCCATATTATGCTTATATGATCGACAGAACGACAATCACTATACTTACTACTCTTATTATTATCAATCTAACTCATATTATTAGCCATATTATGATTATGTGATCGATAGAACGACAATTACTATACTTATTACACTCACTATTATCAATCTAACTCATATTATTAACCATATTATGCAGATATGATCGATAGCACGACATTTACTATACTTATTACTCTTATTATTATCAAACTAACTCATATTATTAGCCATATTATGCTTATATGATCGATAGAACGACAATTACTATACTCATTACTCTTATTATTATCAATCTAACTCATATTATTAGTCATATTATGCTTATATGATCAAAAGGACGACAATTACTATACTTATTACTCTTATTATTATCAATCTAACTCATATTATTAGCCATATTATGCTTATATGATCAGCAGAACGACAATTACTATACTTATTACACTCACTATTATCAATCTAACTCATATTATTAGCCATATTATGCTTATATGATCGATAGGACGACAATTACTATACTCACTACTCTTATTATTATCAATCTAACTCATATTATTAGCCATATTATGCTTATATGATCGATAGAACGACAATTACTATACTTATTACTCTTATTATTATCAATCTAACTCATATTATTAGCCATATTATGCTTATATAATCGATAGAACGACAATTACTATACTTATTACACTCACTATTATCAATCTAACTCATATTATTAACCCTATTATGCAGATATGATCGATAGAATGACAATTACTATACTCACTACTCTTATTATTATCAATCTTACTCATATTATTAGCCATATTATGCTTATATGATCGATAGAACGACAATTACTATACTTATTACTCTTATTATTATCAATCTAACTCATATTATTAGCCATATTATGCTTATATGATCGATAGGAGGACAATCACTATACTTAATATTCTTATTTTTATCAACCTAACTCATATTATTAGCCATATTATGCTTAAATGATCGATAGAACGACAATTACTATACTAATTAGTCTTATTATTATAAATCTAACTCATACTATTAGCCATATTATACTTATGTGATCGAAAGAACGATAATTACTATACCTATTACGCTTACTATTATCAATCTAACTCATATTATTAGCCATATTATGCTTATGTGATCGATAGAACGACAATTACTATACTTATTACTCTCATTATTATCAATCTAACTCATATTATTAACCATACTATGCAGATATGATCGATAGAACGACAATTACTATACTCATTACTCTTATTATTATCAATCTAACTAATATTATTAACCATATTGTGCTTATATGACCGAGAGATCCACAATTACTATACTCATTACTCTTATTATTATCAATCTAACTCATATTATTAGCCAAATTATGCTTATATGATCGACAGAACGACAATTACTATACGTATTACTCTTATTATTATCAATCTAACTCGTATTATTAGCCATATTATGCTTATATGATCGACAGAACGACAATTACTATACTTATTACACTCACTATTATCAATCTAACTCATATTATTAACCATACTATGCAGATATGATCGATAGAACGACAATTACTATACTCATTACTCTTATTATTATCAATCTAACTAATATTATTAACCATATTATGCAAATATGATCGATAGAACGACAATTACTATACTCATTACTCTTATTATTATCAATCTAACTCATATGATTAGCCATATTATGCTTATATGATCGATAGGACGACAATTACTATACTTATTACTCTTATTATTATCAATCTAACTCATATTATTAGCCATATTATGCTTATATGATCAGCAGAACGACAATTACTATACCTATTACACTCACTATTATCAATCTAACTCATATTATTAACCATATTATGCAGATATGATCGATGGAACGACAATTACTATACTTATTACTCTTATTATTATCAACCTAACTCATATTATTAGCCATATTGTGCTTATCTGACCGAGACATCCACAATTACTATACTCATTACTCTTATTATTATCAATCTAACTCATATTATTAGCCATATTATGCTTATATGATCGATAGAACGACAATTACTATACTTATTACTCTTATTATTATCAATCTAACTCATATTGTTAGCCATATTATGCTTATATGATCGATAGAACGACAATTACTATACTCACTATTCTTATTATTATCAATCTACCTCATATTATTAGCCATATTATGCTTATATGATCGATAGAACGACAATTACTATACTCATTACTCTTATTATTATCAATCTAACTCATATTATTAGCCATATTGTGCTTATATGACCGAGAGATCCACAATTACTATACTCATTACTCTTATTATTATCAATCTAACTCATATTATTAGCCAAATTATGCTTATATGATCGACAGAACGACAATTACTATACTTATTACTCTTATTATTATCAATCTAACTCATATTATTAGCCATATTATGCTTATATGATCGATAGAACGACAATTACTATACTAATTAGTCTTATTATTATCAATCTAACTCATACTATTAGCCATATTATACTTATGTGATCGAAAGAACGATAATTACTATACCTATTACGCTTATTATTATCAATCTAAGTCATATTATTAGCCATATTATGATTATGTGATCGATAGAATGACAATTACTATACCTATTACTCTCATTATTATCAACCTAACTCATATTATTAGTCATATTATGCTTATATGACCGAGAGATCCACAATTACTAAACTCATTACTCTTATTATTATCAATCTAACTCATATTATTAGCCATATTATGATTATGTGATCGATAGAACGACAATTACTATACTTATTACACTCACTATTATCAATCTAACTCATATTATTAACCATATTATGCAGATATGATCGATAGCACGACATATACTATACTTATTACTCTTATTAATATCAAAGTAACTCATATTATTAGCCATATTATGCTTATATGATCGATAGAACGACAATTACTATACTCATTACTCTTATTATTATCAATCTAACTCATATTATTAGTCATATTATGCTTATATGATCAAAAGGACGACAATTACTATACTTATTACTCTTATTATTATCAATCTAACTCATATTATTAGCCATATTATGCTTATATAATCGATAGAACGACAATTACTATACTCACTATTCTTATTATTATCAATCTACCGCATATTATTAGCCATATTATGCTTATATGATCGATAGAACGACAATTACTATACCTATTACTCTTATTATTATCAATCTAACTCATATTATTAACCATATTTTGCAAATATGATCGATAGAACGACAATTACTATACTCATTACTCTTATTATTATCAATCTAACTCATATTATTAGCCATATTAAGCTTATATGATCGACAGAACGACAATTACTATTCTTCTTACACTCACTGTTATCAATCTAACTCATATTATTAACCATATTATGCGGATATGATCGATAGAACGACAATTACTATACTCACTACTCTTATTATTATCAACCTAACTCATATTATTAGCCATATTACGCTTATATGATCGATAGAACGACAATTACTATACTCATTACTCTTATTATTATCAATCTAATTCGTATTATTAGCCATATTATGCTTATATGATCGACGGAACGACAATTACTATACTTATTACTCTTATTATTATCAATCTAACTCATATTATTAGCCATATTATGCTTATATGATCGGTAGAACGATAATTACTATACCTATTACTCTTATTATTATCAATCTAACTCATATTATTAACCATATTATGCAGATATGATCGATAGAACGACAATTACTATACTCATTACTCTTATTATTATCAATCTAACTCATATTATTAGCCATATTGTGCTTATATGACCGAGAGATCCACAATTACTATACTCATTACTCTTATTATTATCAATCTAACTCATATTATTAGCCATATTATGCTTATATGATCGATAGGACGACAATTACTATACTCACTACTCTTATTATTATCAATCTAACTCATATTATTAGCCATATTATGCTTATATGATCGATAGAACGACAATTACTATACTCATTACTATTATTATTATCAATCTAACTCATATTATTAGCCAAATTATGCTTATATGATCGACAGAACGACAATTACTATACTCACTACTCTTATTATTATCAATCTAACTCATATTATTAGCCATATTATGCTTATATGATCGGTAGAACGATAATTACTATACCTATTACTCTTATTATTATCAATCTAACTCATATTATTAACCATATTTTGCAAATATGATCGATAGAACGACAATTACTATACTCATTACTCTTATTATTATCAATCTAACTCATATTATTAGCCATATTAAGCTTATATGATCGACAGAACGACAATTAGTATTCTTCTTACACTCACTGTTATCAATCTAACTCATATTATTAGCCATATTATGCTTATATGATCGACAGAACGACAATCACTATACTTACTACTCTTATTATTATCAATCTAACTCATATTATTAGCCATATTATGATTATGTGATCGATAGAACGACAATTACTATACTTATTACACTCACTATTATCAATCTAACTCATATTATTAACCATATTATGCAGATATGATCGATAGCACGACATTTACGATACTTATTACTCTTATTATTATCAAACTAACTCATATTATTAGCCATATTATGCTTATATAATCAGCAGAACGACAATTACTATACTTCGTACACACACTATTATCAATCTAACTCATATTATTAGCCCTATTATGCAGATATGATCGATAGAATGACAATTACTATACTCACTACTCTTATTATTATCAATCTAACTCATATTATTAGCCATATTATGCTTATATGATCGATAGAACGACAATTACTATACTTATTACTCTTATTATTATCAATCTAACTCATATTATTAGCCATATTATGCTTATATGATCGATAGAACGACAATTACTATACTCATTACTCTTATTATTATCAATCTAACTCATATTATTAGCCATATTGTGCTTATATGACCGAGAGATCCACAATTACTATACTCATTACTCTTATTATTATCAATCTAACTCATATTATTAGCCATATTATGCTTATATGATCGATAGGACGACAATTACTATACTCACTACTCTTATTATTATCAATCTAACTCATATTATTAGCCATATTATGCTTATATGATCGATAGAACGACAATTACTATACTCATTACTCTTATTATTATCAATCTAACTCATATTATTAGCCAAATTATGCTTATATGATCGACAGAACGACAATTACTATACTCACTACTCTTATTATTATCAATCTAACTCATATTATTAGCCATATTATGCTTATATGATCGGTAGAACGATAATTACTATACCTATTACTCTTATTATTATCAATCTAACTCATATTATTAGCCATATTAAGCTTATATGATCGACAGAACGACAATTACTATTCTTCTTACACTCACTGTTATCAATCTAACTCATATTATTAGCCATATTATGCTTATATGATCGACAGAACGACAATCACTATACTTACTACTCTTATTATTATCAATCTAACTCATATTATTAGCCATATTATGATTATGTGATCGATAGAACGACAATTACTATACTTATTACACTCACTATTATCAATCTAACTCATATTATTAACCATATTATGCAGATATGATCGATAGCACGACATTTACTATACTTATTACTCTTATTATTATCAAACTAACTCATATTATTAGCCATATTATGCTTATATGATCGATAGAACGACAATTACTATACTCATTACTCTTATTATTATCAATCTAACTCATATTATTAGTCATATTATGCTTATATGATCAAAAGGACGACAATTACTATACTTATTACTCTTATTATTATCAATCTAACTCATATTATTAGCCATATTATGCTTATATGATCAGCAGAACGACAATTACTATACTTATTACACTCACTATTATCAATCTAACTCATATTATTAGCCATATTATGCTTATATGATCGATAGGACGACAATTACTATACTCACTACTCTTATTATTATCAATCTAACTCATATTATTAGCCATATTATGCTTATATGATCGATAGAACGACAATTACTATACTTATTACTCTTATTATTATCAATCTAACTCATATTATTAGCCATATTATGCTTATATAATCGATAGAACGACAATTACTATACTTATTACACTCACTATTATCAATCTAACTCATATTATTAACCCTATTATGCAGATATGATCGATAGAATGACAATTACTATACTCACTACTCTTATTATTATCAATCTTACTCATATTATTAGCCATATTATGCTTATATGATCGATAGAACGACAATTACTATACTTATTACTCTTATTATTATCAATCTAACTCATATTATTAGCCATATTATGCTTATATGATCGATAGGAGGACAATCACTATACTTAATATTCTTATTTTTATCAACCTAACTCATATTATTAGCCATATTATGCTTAAATGATCGATAGAACGACAATTACTATACTAATTAGTCTTATTATTATAAATCTAACTCATACTATTAGCCATATTATACTTATGTGATCGAAAGAACGATAATTACTATACCTATTACGCTTACTATTATCAATCTAACTCATATTATTAGCCATATTATGCTTATGTGATCGATAGAACGACAATTACTATACTTATTACTCTCATTATTATCAATCTAACTCATATTATTAACCATACTATGCAGATATGATCGATAGAACGACAATTACTATACTCATTACTCTTATTATTATCAATCTAACTAATATTATTAACCATATTGTGCTTATATGACCGAGAGATCCACAATTACTATACTCATTACTCTTATTATTATCAATCTAACTCATATTATTAGCCAAATTATGCTTATATGATCGACAGAACGACAATTACTATACTTATTACTCTTATTATTATCAATCTAACTCGTATTATTAGCCATATTATGCTTATATGATCGACAGAACGACAATTACTATACTTATTACACTCACTATTATCAATCTAACTCATATTATTAACCATACTATGCAGATATGATCGATAGAACGACAATTACTATACTCATTACTCTTATTATTATCAATCTAACTAATATTATTAACCATATTATGCAAATATGATCGATAGAACGACAATTACTATACTCATTACTCTTATTATTATCAATCTAACTCATATTATTAGCCATATTATGCTTATATGATCAGCAGAACGACAATTACTATACCTATTACACTCACTATTATCAATCTAACTCATATTATTAACCATATTATGCAGATATGATCGATGGAACGACAATTACTATACTTATTACTCTTATTATTATCAACCTAACTCATATTATTAGCCATATTGTGCTTATCTGACCGAGACATCCACAATTACTATACTCATTACTCTTATTATTATCAATCTAACTCATATTATTAGCCATATTATGCTTATATGATCGATAGAACGACAATTACTATACTTATTACTCTTATTATTATCAATCTAACTCATATTGTTAGCCATATTATGCTTATATGATCGATAGAACGACAATTACTATACTCACTATTCTTATTATTATCAATCTACCTCATATTATTAGCCATATTATGCTTATATGATCGATAGAACGACAATTACTATACTCATTACTCTTATTATTATCAATCTAACTCATATTATTAGCCATATTGTGCTTATATGACCGAGAGATCCACAATTACTATACTCATTACTCTTATTATTATCAATCTAACTCATATTATTAGCCAAATTATGCTTATATGATCGACAGAACGACAATTACTATACTTATTACTCTTATTATTATCAATCTAACTCATATTATTAGCCATATTATGCTTATATGATCGATAGAACGACAATTACTATACTAATTAGTCTTATTATTATCAATCTAACTCATACTATTAGCCATATTATACTTATGTGATCGAAAGAACGATAATTACTATACCTATTACGCTTATTATTATCAATCTAAGTCATATTATTAGCCATATTATGATTATGTGATCGATAGAATGACAATTACTATACCTATTACTCTCATTATTATCAACCTAACTCATATTATTAGTCATATTATGCTTATATGACCGAGAGATCCACAATTACTAAACTCATTACTCTTATTATTATCAATCTAACTCATATTATTAGCCATATTATGATTATGTGATCGATAGAACGACAATTACTATACTTATTACACTCACTATTATCAATCTAACTCATATTATTAACCATATTATGCAGATATGATCGATAGCACGACATATACTATACTTATTACTCTTATTATTATCAAAGTAACTCATATTATTAGCCATATTATGCTTATATGATCGATAGAACGACAATTACTATACTCATTACTCTTATTATTATCAATCTAACTCATATTATTAGTCATATTATGCTTATATGATCAAAAGGACGACAATTACTATACTTATTACTCTTATTATTATCAATCTAACTCATATTATTAGCCATATTATGCTTATATAATCGATAGAACGACAATTACTATACTCACTATTCTTATTATTATCAATCTACCGCATATTATTAGCCATATTATGCTTATATGATCGATAGAACGACAATTACTATACCTATTACTCTTATTATTATCAATCTAACTCATATTATTAACCATATTTTGCAAATATGATCGATAGAACGACAATTACTATACTCATTACTCTTATTATTATCAATCTAACTCATATTATTAGCCATATTAAGCTTATATGATCGACAGAACGACAATTACTATTCTTCTTACACTCACTGTTATCAATCTAACTCATATTATTAACCATATTATGCGGATATGATCGATAGAACGACAATTACTATACTCACTACTCTTATTATTATCAACCTAACTCATATTATTAGCCATATTACGCTTATATGATCGATAGAACGACAATTACTATACTCATTACTCTTATTATTATCAATCTAATTCGTATTATTAGCCATATTATGCTTATATGATCGACGGAACGACAATTACTATACTTATTACTCTTATTATTATCAATCTAACTCATATTATTAGCCATATTATGCTTATATGATCGGTAGAACGATAATTACTATACCTATTACTCTTATTATTATCAATCTAACTCATATTATTAACCATATTATGCAGATATGATCGATAGAACGACAATTACTATACTCATTACTCTTATTATTATCAATCTAACTCATATTATTAGCCATATTGTGCTTATATGACCGAGAGATCCACAATTACTATACTCATTACTCTTATTATTATCAATCTAACTCATATTATTAGCCATATTATGCTTATATGATCGATAGGACGACAATTACTATACTCACTACTCTTATTATTATCAATCTAACTCATATTATTAGCCATATTATGCTTATATGATCGATAGAACGACAATTACTATACTCATTACTATTATTATTATCAATCTAACTCATATTACTAGCCAAATTATGCTTTTATGATCGACAGAACGACAATTACTATACTCACTACTCTTATTATTATCAATCTAACTCATATTATTAGCCATATTATGCTTATATGATCGGTAGAACGATAATTACTATACCTATTACTCTTATTATTATCAATCTAACTCATATTATTAACCATATTTTGCAAATATGATCGATAGAACGACAATTACTATACTCATTACTCTTATTATTATCAATCTAACTCATATTATTAGCCATATTAAGCTTATATGATCGACAGAACGACAATTACTATTCTTCTTACACTCACTGTTATCAATCTAACTCATATTATTAGCCATATTATGCTTATATGATCGACAGAACGACAATCACTATACTTACTACTCTTATTATTATCAATCTAACTCATATTATTAGCCATATTATGATTATGTGATCGATAGAACGACAATTGCTATACTTATTACACTCACTATTATCAATCTAACTCATATTATTAACCATATTATGCAGATATGATCGATAGCACGACATTTACTATACTTATTACTCTTATTATTATCAAACTAACTCATATTATTAGCCATATTATGCTTATATAATCAGCAGAACGACAATTACTATACTTCGTACACACACTATTATCAATCTAACTCATATTATTAACCCTATTATGCAGATATGATCGATAGAATGACAATTACTATACTCACTACTCTTATTATTATCAATCTAACTCATATTATTAGCCATATTATGCTTATATGATCGATAGAACGACAATTACTATACTTATTACTCTTATTATTATCAATCTAACTCATATTATTACCCATATTATGCTTATATGATCGATAGAACGACAATTACTATACTCATTACTCTTATTATTATCAATCTAACTCATATTATTAGCCATATTGTGCTTATATGACCGAGAGATCCACAATTACTATACTCATTACTCTTATTATTATCAATCTAACTCATATTATTAGCCATATTATGCTTATATGATCGATAGGACGACAATTACTATACTCACTACTCTTATTATTATCAATCTAACTCATATTATTAGCCATATTATGCTTATATGATCGATAGAACGACAATTACTATACTCATTACTCTTATTATTATCAATCTAACTCATATTATTAGCCAAATTATGCTTATATGATCGACAGAACGACAATTACTATACTCATTACTCTTATTATTATCAATCTAACTCATATTATTAGCCATATTGTGCTTATATGACCGAGAGATCCACAATTACTATACACACTACTCTTATTATTATCAATCTAACTCATATTATTAGCCATATTATGCTTATATGATCGGTAGAACGATAATTACTATACCTATTACTCTTATTATTATCAATCTAACTCATATTATTAGCCATATTAAGCTTATATGATCGACAGAACGACAATTACTATTCTTCTTACACTCACTGTTATCAATCTAACTCATATTATTAGCCATATTATGCTTATATGATCGACAGAACGACAATCACTATACTTACTACTCTTATTATTATCAATCTAACTCATATTATTAGCCATATTATGATTATGTGATCGATAGAACGACAATTACTATACTTATTACACTCACTATTATCAATCTAACTCATATTATTAACCATATTATGCAGATATGATCGATAGCACGACATTTACTGTACTTATTACTCTTATTATTATCAAACTAACTCATATTATTAGCCATATTATGCTTATATGATCGATAGAACGACAATTACTATACTCATTACTCTTATTATTATCAATCTAACTCATATTATTAGTCATATTATGCTTATATGATCAAAAGGACGACAATTACTATACTTATTACTCTTATTATTATCAATCTAACTCATATTATTAGCCATATTATGCTTATATGATCAGCAGAACGACAATTACTATACTTATTACACTCACTATTATCAATCTAACTCATATTATTAGCCATATTATGCTTATATGATCGATAGGACGACAATTACTATACTCACTACTCTTATTATTATCAATCTAACTCATATTATTAGCCATATTATGCTTATATGATCGATAGAACGACAATTACTATACTTATTACTCTTATTATTATCAATCTAACTCATATTATTAGCCATATTATGCTTATATAATCGATAGAACGACAATTACTATACTCACTATTCTTATTATTATCAATCTACCGCATATTATTAGCCATATTATGCTTATATGATCGATAGAACGACAATTACTATACCTATTACTCTTATTATTATCAATCTAACTCATATTATTAACCATATTTTGCAAATATGATCGATAGAACGACAATTACTATACTCATTACTCTTATTATTATCAATCTAACTCATATTATTAGCCATATTAAGCTTATATGATCGACAGAACGACAATTACTATTCTTCTTACACTCACTGTTATCAATCTAACTCATATTATTAACCATATTATGCGGATATGATCGATAGAACGACAATTACTATACTCACTACTCTTATTATTATCAACCTAACTCATATTATTAGCCATATTACGCTTATATGATCGATAGAACGACAATTACTATACTCATTACTCTTATTATTATCAATCTAATTCGTATTATTAGCCATATTATGCTTATATGATCGACGGAACGACAATTACTATACTTATTACTCTTATTATTATCAATCTAACTCATATTATTAGCCATATTATGCTTATATGATCGGTAGAACGATAATTACTATACCTATTACTCTTATTATTATCAATCTAACTCATATTATTAACCATATTATGCAGATATGATCGATAGAACGACAATTACTATACTCATTACTCTTATTATTATCAATCTATCTCATATTATTAGCCATATTATGCTTATATGATCGACAGAACGACAATTACTATTCTTCTTACACTCACTGTTATCAATCTAACTCATATTATTAGCCATATTGTGCTCATACGATCGACAGAACGACAATTACTATACCTATTACACTCACTATTATCAATCTAACTCATATTATTAGCCATATAATGCTTATATGTTCGATAGAACGACAACTACTATACTCATTACTCTTATTATTATCAATCTAACTTATATTATTAGCCATATTATGCTTATATGATCGGCAGATCGACAATCACTATACTTAGTACTCTTATTATTATCAATCTAACTCATATTATTAGCCATATTATGATTATGTGATCGATAGAACGACAATTACTATACTTATTACACTCACTATTATCAATCTAACTCATATTATTAACCATATTATGCAGATATGATCGATAGCACGACATTTACTATACTTACTACTCTTATTATTATCAAACTAACTCATATTATTAGCCATATTATGCTTATATGATCGATAGAACGACAATTACTATACTCACTACTCTTATTATTATCAATCTAACTCATATTATTAGCCACATTATGCTTATATGATCGATAGAAAGACAATTACTATACTTATTACTCTTATTATTATCAATCTAACTCATATTATTAGCCATATTATGCTTATATGATCGACAGAACGACAATTACTATTCTTATTACACTCACTATTATCAATCTAACTCATATTATTAACCATATTATGCAGATATGATCAATGGAACGACAATTACTATACTTATTACTCTTATTATTATCAACCTAACTCATATTATTAGCCATATTGTGCTTATCTGACCGAGACATCCACAATTACTATACTCATTACTCTTATTATTATCAATCTAACTCATATTATTAGCCATATTATGCTTATATGATCGATAGAACGACAATTACTATACTTATTACTCTTATTATTATCAATGTAACTCATATTATTAGGCATATTATGCTTATATGATCGATAGAACGACAATTACTATACTCACTATTCTTATTATTATCAATCTACCTCATATTATTAGCCATATTATGCTTATATGATCGATAGAACGACAATTACTATACTCATTACTCTTATTATTATCAATCTAACTCATATTATTAGCCATATTGTGCTTATATGACCGAGAGATCCACAATTACTATACTCATTACTCTTATTATTATCAATCTAACTCATATTATTAGCCATATTATGCTTATATGATCGATAGGACGACAATTACTATACTCACTACTCTTATTATTATCAATCTAACTCATATTATTAGCCATATTATGCTTATATGATCGATAGAACGACAATTACTATACTCATTACTCTTATTATTATCAATCTAACTCATATTATTAGCCAAATTATGCTTATATGATCGACAGAACGACAATTACTATACTCACTACTCTTATTCTTATCAATCTAACTCATATTATTAGCCATATTATGCTTATATGATCGGTAGAACGATAATTACTATACCTATTACTCTTATTATTATCAATCTAACTCATATTATTAACCATATTTTGCAAATATGATCGATAGAACGGCAATTACTATACTCATTACTCTTATTATTATCAATCTAACTCATATTATTAGCCATATTAAGCTTATATGATCGACAGAACGACAATTACTATTCTTCTTACACTCACTGTTATCAATCTAACTCATATTATTAGCCATATTATGCTTATATGATCGACAGAACGACAATCACTATACTTACTACTCTTATTATTATCAATCTAACTCATATTATTAGCCATATTATGATTATGTGATCGATAGAACGACAATTACTATACTTATTACTCTTATTATTATCAATGTAACTCATATTATTAGCCATATTATGCTGATATGATCGATAGAACGACAATTACTATACTCACTATTCTTATTATTATCAATCTACCTCATATTATTAGCCATATTATGCTTATATGATCGATAGAACGACAATTACTATACTCATTACTCTTATTATTATCAATCTAACTCATATTATTAGCCATATTGTGCTTATATGACCGAGAGATCCACAATTACTATACTCATTACTCTTATTATTATCAATCTAACTCATATTATTAGCCATATTATGCTTATATGATCGATAGGACGACAATTACTATACTCACTACTCTTATTATTATCAATCTAACTCATATTATTAGCCATATTATGCTTATATGATCGATAGAACGACAATTACTATACTCATTACTCTTATTATTATCAATCTAACTCATATTATTAGCCATATTAAGCTTATATGATCGACAGAACGACAATTACTATTCTTCTTACACTCACTGTTATCAATCTAACTCATATTATTAGCCATATTATGCTTATATGATCGACAGAACGACAATCACTATACTTACTACTCTTATTATTATCAATCTAACTCATATTATTAGCCATATTATGATTATGTGATCGATAGAACCACAATTACTATACTTATTACACTCACTATTATCAATCTAACTCATATTATTAACCATATTATGCAGATATGATCGATAGCACGTCATTTACTATACTTATTACTCTTATTATTATCAAACTAACTCATATTATTAGCCATATTATGCTTATATAATCAGCAGAACGACAATTACTATACTTCGTACACACACTATTATCAATCTAACTCATATTATTAACCCTATTATGCAGATATGATCGATAGAATGACAATTACTATACTCACTACTCTTATTATTATCAATCTAACTCATATTATTAGCCATATTATGCTTATATGATCGATAGAACGACAATTACTATACTTATTACTCTTATTATTATCAATCTAACTCATATTATTAGCCATATTATGCTTATATGATCGATAGAACGACAATTACTATACTCATTACTCTTATTATTATCAATCTAACTCATATTATTAGCCATATTGTGCTTATATGACCGAGAGATCCACAATTACTATACTCATTACTCTTATTATTATCAATCTAACTCATATTATTAGCCATATTATGCTTATATGATCGATAGGACGACAATTACTATACTCACTACTCTTATTATTATCAATCTAACTCATATTATTAGCCATATTATGCTTATATGATCGATAGAACGACAATTACTATACTCATTACTCTTATTATTATCAATCTAACTCATATTATTAGCCAAATTATGCTTATATGATCGACAGAACGACAATTACTATACTCACTACTCTTATTATTATCAATCTAACTCATATTATTAGCCATATTATGATTATATGATCGGTAGAACGATAATTACTATACCTATTACTCTTATTATTATCAATCTAACTCATATTATTAGCCATATTAAGCTTATATGATCGACAGAACGACAATTACTATTCTTCTTACACTCACTGTTATCAATCTAACTCATATTATTAGCCATATTATGCTTATATGATCGACAGAACGACAATCACTATACTTACTACTCTTATTATTATCAATCTAACTCATATTATTAGCCATATTATGATTATGTGATCGATAGAACGACAATTACTATACTTATTACACTCACTATTATCAATCTAACTCATATTATTAACCATATTATGCAGATATGATCGATAGCACGACATTTACTATACTTATTACTCTTATTATTATCAAACTAACTCATATTATTAGCCATATTATGCTTATATAAACAGCAGAACGACAATTACTATACTTCTTACACACACTATTATCAACCTAACTCATATTATTAACCCTATTATGCAGATATGAACGATAGAATGACAATTACTATACTCACTACTCTTATTATTATCAATCTTACTCATATTATTAGCCATATTATGCTTATATGATCGATAGAACGACAATTACTATACTTATTACTCTTATTATTATCAATCTAACTCATATTATTAGCCATATTATGCTTATATGATCGATAGGAGGACAATCACTATACTTAATATTCTTATTTTTATCAACCTAACTCATATTATTAGCCATATTATGCTTAAATGATCGATAGAACGACAATTACTATACTAATTAGTCTTATTATTATAAATCTAACTCATACTATTAGCCATATTATGCTTATATGATCGATAGAACGACAATTACTATACTCACTATTCTTATTATTATCAATCTACCTCATATTATTAGCCATATTATGCTTATATGATCGATAGAACGACAATTACTATACTCATTACTCTTATTATTATCAATCTAACTCATATTATTAGCCATATTGTGCTTATATGACCGAGAGATCCACAATTACTATACTCATTACTCTTATTATTATCAATCTAACTCATATTATTAGCCAAATTATGCTTATATGATCGACAGAACGACAATTACTATACTTATTACTCTTATTATTATCAATCTAACTCATATTATTAGCCATATTATGCTTATATGATCGATAGAACGACAATTACTATACTAATTAGTCTTATTATTATCAATCTAACTCATACTATTAGCCATATTATACTTATGTGATCGAAAGAACGATAATTACTATACCTATTACGCTTATTATTATCAATCTAAGTCATATTATTAGCCATATTATGATTATGTGATCGATAGAATGACAATTACTATACCTATTACTCTCATTATTATCAACCTAACTCATATTATTAGTCATATTATGCTTATATGACCGAGAGATCCACAATTACTAAACTCATTACTCTTATTATTATCAATCTAACTCATATTATTAGCCATATTATGATTATGTGATCGATAGAACGACAATTACTATACTTATTACACTCACTATTATCAATCTAACTCATATTATTAACCATATTATGCAGATATGATCGATAGCACGACATTTACTATACTTATTACTCTTATTATTATCAAAGTAACTCATATTATTAGCCATATTATGCTTATATGATCGATAGAACGACAATTACTATACTCATTACTCTTATTATTATCAATCTAACTCATATTATTAGTCATATTATGCTTATATGATCAAAAGGACGACAATTACTATACTTATTACTCTTATTATTATCAATCTAACTCATATTATTAGCCATATTATGCTTATATAATCGATAGAACGACAATTACTATACTCACTATTCTTATTATTATCAATCTACCGCATATTATTAGCCATATTATGCTTATATGATCGATAGAACGACAATTACTATACCTATTACTCTTATTATTATCAATCTAACTCATATTATTAACCATATTTTGCAAATATGATCGATAGAACGACAATTACTATACTCATTACTCTTATTATTATCAATCTAACTCATATTATTAGCCATATTAAGCGAATATGATCGACAGAACGACAATTACTATTCTTCTTACACTCACTGTTATCAATCTAACTCATATTATTAACCATATTATGCGGATATGATCGATAGAACGACAATTACTATACTCACTACTCTTATTATTATCAACCTAACTCATATTATTAGCCATATTACGCTTATATGATCGATAGAACGACAATTACTATACTCATTACTCTTATTATTATCAATCTAATTCGTATTATTAGCCATATTATGCTTATATGATCGACGGAACGACAATTACTATACTTATTACTCTTATTATTATCAATCTAACTCATATTATTAGCCATATTATGCTTATATGATCGGTAGAACGATAATTACTATACCTATTACTCTTATTATTATCAATCTAACTCATATTATTAACCATATTATGCAGATATGATCGATAGAACGACAATTACTATACTCATTACTCTTATTATTATCAATCTATCTCATATTATTAGCCATATTATGCTTATATGATCGACAGAACGACAATTACTATTCTTCTTACACTCACTGTTATCAATCTAACTCATATTATTAGCCATATTGTGCTCATACGATCGACAGAACGACAATTACTATACCTATTACACTCACTATTATCAATCTAACTCATATTATTAGCCATATAATGCTTATATGTTCAATAGAACGACAATTACTATACTCATTACTCTTATTATTATCAATCTAACTTATATTATTAGCCATATTATGCTTATATGATCGACAGAACGACAATCACTATACTTAGTACTCTTATTATTATCAATCTAACTCATATTATTAGCCATATTATGATTATGTGATCGATAGAACGACAATTACTATACTTATTACACTCACTATTATCAATCTAACTCATATTATTAACCATATTATGCAGATATGATCGATAGCACGACATTTACTATACTTATTACTCTTATTATTATCAAACTAACTCATATTATTAGCCATATTATGCTTATATGATCGATAGAACGACAATTACTATACTCACTACTCTTATTATTATCAATCTAACTCATATTATTAGCCACATTATGCTTATATGATCGATAGAAAGACAATTACTATACTTATTACTCTTATTATTATCAATCTAACTCATATTATTAGCCATATTATGCTTATATGATCGACAGAACGACAATTACTATTCTTATTACACTCACTATTATCAATCTAACTCATATTATTAACCATATTATGCAGATATGATCAATGGAACGACAATTACTATACTTATTACTCTTATTATTATCAACCTAACTCATATTATTAGCCATATTGTGCTTATCTGACCGAGACATCCACAATTACTATACTCATTACTCTTATGATTATCAATCTAACTCATATTATTAGCCATATTATGCTTATATGATCGATAGAACGACAATTACTATACTTATTACTCTTATTATTATCAATGTAACTCATATTATTAGCCATATTATGCTTATATGATCGATAGAACGACAATTACTATACTCACTATTCTTATTATTATCAATCTACCTCATATTATTAGCCATATTATGCTTATATGATCGATAGAACGACAATTACTATACTCACTATTCTTATTATTATCAATCTACCTCATATTATTAGCCATATTATGCTTATATGATCGACAGAACGACAATTACTATACTCATTACTCTTATTATTTTCAATCTAACTCATATTATTAGCCATATTGTGCTTATATGACCGAGAGATCCAGAATTACTATACTCATTACTCTTATTATTATCAATCTAACTCATATTATTAGCCATATTATGCTTATATGATCGATAGGACGACAATTACTATACTCACTACTCTTATTATTATCAATCTAACTCATATTATTAGCCATATTATGCTTATATGATCGATAGAACGACAATTACTATACTCATTACTCTTATTATTATCAATCTAACTCATATTATTAGCCAAATTATGCTTATATGATCGACAGAACGACAATTACTATACTCACTACTCTTATTATTATCAATCTAACTCATATTATTAGCCATATTATGCTTATATGATGGGTAGAACGATAATTACTATACCTATTACTCTTATTATTATCAATCTAACTCATATTATTAACCATATTTTGCAAATATGATCGATAGAACGACAATTACTATACTCATTACTCTTATTATTATCAATCTAACTCATATTATTAGCCATATTAAGCTTATATGATCGACAGAACGACAATTACTATTCTTCTTACACTCACTGTTATCAATCTAACTCATATTATTAGCCATATTATGCTTATATGATCGACAGAACGACAATCACTATACTTACTACTCTTATTATTATCAATCTAACTCATATTATTAGCCATATTATGATTATGTGATCGATAGAACGACAATTACTATACTTATTACACTCACTATTATCAATCTAACTCATATTATTAACCATATTATGCAGATATGATCGATAGCACGACATTTACTATACTTATTACACTTATTATTATCAAACTAACTCATATTATTAGCCATATTATGCTTATATGATCGATAGAACGACAATTACTATACTCATTACTCTTATTATTATCAATCTAACTCATATTATTAGTCATATTATGCTTATATGATCAAAAGGACGACAATTACTATACTTATTACTCTTATTATTATCAATCTAACTCATATTATTAGCCATATTATGCTTATATGATCAGCAGAACGACAATTACTATACTTATTACACTCACTATTATCAATCTAACTCATATTATTAGCCATATTATGCTTATATGATCGATAGGACGACAATTACTATACTCACTACTCTTATTATTATCAATCTAACTCATATTATTAGCCATATTATGCTTATATGATCGATAGAACGACAATTACTATACTTATTACTCTTATTATTATCAATCTAACTCATATTATTAGCCATATTATGCTTATATAATCGATAGAACGACAATTACTATACTTATTACACTCACTATTATCAATCTAACTCATATTATTAACCCTATTATGCAGATATGATCGATAGAATGACAATTACTATACTCACTACTCTTATTATTATCAATCTTACTCATATTATTAGCCATATTATGCTTATATGATCGATAGAACGACAATTACTATACTTATTACTCTTATTATTATCAATCTAACTCATATTATTAGCCATATTATGCTTATATGATCGATAGGAGGACAATTACTATACTTATTACTCTTATTATTATCAACCTAACTCATATTATTAGCCATATTGTGCTTATCTGACCGAGACATCCACAATTACTATACTCATTACTCTTATTATTATCAATCTAACTCATATTATTAGCCATATTATGCTTATATGATCGATAGAACGACAATTACTATACTTATTACTCTTATTATTATCAATCTAACTCATATTGTTAGCCATATTATGCTTATATGATCGATAGAACGACAATTACTATACTCACTATTCTTATTATTATCAATCTACCTCATATTATTAGCCATATTATGCTTATATGATCGATAGAACGACAATTACTATACTCATTACTCTTATTATTATCAATCTAACTCATATTATTAGCCATATTGTGCTTATATGACCGAGAGATCCACAATTACTATACTCATTACTCTTATTATTATCAATCTAACTCATATTATTAGCCAAATTATGCTTATATGATCGACAGAACGACAATTACTATACTTATTACTCTTATTATTATCAATCTAACTCATATTATTAGCCATATTATGCTTATATGATCGATAGAACGACAATTACTATACTAATTAGTCTTATTATTATCAATCTAACTCATACTATTAGCCATATTATACTTATGTGATCGAAAGAACGATAATTACTATACCTATTACGCTTATTATTATCAATCTAAGTCATATTATTAGCCATATTATGATTATGTGATCGATAGAATGACAATTACTATACCTATTACTCTCATTATTATCAACCTAACTCATATTATTAGTCATATTATGCTTATATGACCGAGAGATCCACAATTACTAAACTCATTACTCTTATTATTATCAATCTAACTCATATTATTAGCCATATTATGATTATGTGATCGATAGAACGACAATTACTATACTTATTACACTCACTATTATCAATCTAACTCATATTATTAACCATATTATGCAGATATGATCGATAGAACGACAATTACTATACTCATTACTCTTATTATTATCAATCTAATTCGTATTATTAGCCATATTATGCTTATATGATCGACGGAACGACAATTACTATACTTATTACTCTCATTATTATCAATCTAACTCATATTATTAGCCATATTATGCTTATATGATCGGTAGAACGATAATTACTATACCTATTACTCTTATTATTATCAATCTAACTCATATTATTAACCATATTATGCAGATATGATCGATAGAACGACAATTACTATACTCATTACTCTTATTATTATCAATCTATCTCATATTATTAGCCATATTATGCTTATATGATCGACAGAACGACAATTACTATTCTTCTTACACTCACTGTTATCAATCTAACTCATATTATTAGCCATATTGTGCTCATACGATCGACAGAACGACAATTACTATACCTATTACACTCACTATTATCAATCTAACTCATATTATTAGCCATATAATGCTTATATGTTCAATAGAACGACAATTACTATACTCATTACTCTTATTATTATCAATCTAACTTATATTATTAGCCATATTATGCTTATATGATCGACAGAACGACAATCACTATACTTAGTACTCTTATTATTATCAATCTAACTCATATTATTAGCCATATTATGATTATGTGATCGATAGAACGACAATTACTATACTTATTACACTCACTATTATCAATCTAACTCATATTATTAACCATATTATGCAGATATGATCGATAGCACGACATTTACTATACTTATTACTCTTATTATTATCAAACTAACTCATATTATTAGCCATATTATGCTTATATGATCGATAGAACGACAATTACTATACTCACTACTCTTATTATTATCAATCTAACTCATATTATTAGCCACATTATGCTTATATGATCGATAGAAAGACAATTACTATACTTATTACTCTTATTATTATCAATCTAACTCATATTATTAGCCATATTATGCTTATATGATCGACAGAACGACAATTACTATTCTTATTACACTCACTATTATCAATCTAACTCATATTATTAACCATATTATGCAGATATGATCAATGGAACGACAATTACTATACTTATTACTCTTATTATTATCAACCTAACTCATATTATTAGCCATATTGTGCTTATCTGACCGAGAGATCCACAATTACTATACTCATTACTCTTATTATTATCAATCTAACTCATATTATTAGCCATATTATGCTTATATGATCGATAGGACGACAATTACTATACTCACTACTCTTATTATTATCAATCTAACTCATATTATTAGCCATATTATGCTTATATGATCGATAGAACGACAATTACTATACTCATTACTCTTATTATTATCAATCTAACTCATATTATTAGCCAAATTATGCTTATATGATCGACAGAACGACAATTACTATACTCACTACTCTTATTATTATCAATCTAACTCATATTATTAGCCATATTATGCTTATATGATGGGTAGAACGATAATTACTATACCTATTACTCTTATTATTATCAATCTAACTCATATTATTAACCATATTATGCAGATATGATCGATAGAACGACAATTACTATACTCATTACTCTTATTATTATCAATCTAACTCATATTATTAGCCATATTGTGCTTATATGACCGAGAGATCCACAATTACTATACTCATTACTCTTATTATTATCAATCTAACTCATATTATTAGCCATATTATGCTTATATGATCGATAGGACGACAATTACTATACTCACTACTCTTATTATTATCAATCTAACTCATATTATTAGCCATATTATGCTTATATGATCGATAGAACGACAATTACTATACTCATTACTCTTATTATTATCAATCTAACTCATATTATTAGCCAAATTATGCTTATATGATCGACAGAACGACAATTACTATACTCACTACTCTTATTATTATCAATCTAACTCATATTATTAGCCATATTATGCTTATATGATCGGTAGAACGATAATTACTATACCTATTACTCTTATTATTATCAATCTAACTCATATTATTAACCATATTTTGCAAATATGATCGATAGAACGACAATTACTATACTCATTACTCTTATTATTATCAATCTAACTCATATTATTAGCCATATTAAGCTTATATGATCGACAGAACGACAATTACTATTCTTCTTACACTCACTGTTATCAATCTAACTCATATTATTAGCCATATTATGCTTATATGATCGACAGAACGACAATCACTATACTTACTACTCTTATTATTATCAATCTAACTCATATTATTAGCCATATTATGATTATGTGATCGATAGAACGACAATTACTATACTTATTACACTCACTATTATCAATCTAACTCATATTATTAACCATATTATGCAGATATGATCGATAGCACGACATTTACTATACTTATTACTCTTATTATTATCAAACTAACTCATATTATTAGCCATATTATGCTTATATAATCAGCAGAACGACAATTACTATACTTCGTACACACACTATTATCAATCTAACTCATATTATTAACCCTATTATGCAGATATGATCGATAGAATGACAATTACTATACTCACTACTCTTATTATTATCAATCTAACTCATATTATTAGCCATATTATGCTTATATGATCGATAGAACGACAATTACTATACTTATTACTCTTATTATTATCAATCTAACTCATATTATTACCCATATTATGCTTATATGATCGATAGAACGACAATTACTATACTCATTACTCTTAATATTATCAATCTAACTCATATTATTAGCCATATTGTGCTTATATGACCGAGAGATCCACAATTACTATACTCATTACTCTTATTATTATCAATCTAACTCATATTATTAGCCATATTATGCTTATATGATCGATAGGACGACAATTACTATACTCACTACTCTTATTATTATCAATCTAACTCATATTATTAGCCATATTATGCTTATATGATCGATAGAACGACAATTACTATACTCATTACTCTTATTATTATCAATCTAACTCATATTATTAGCCAAATTATGCTTATATGATCGACAGAACGACAATTACTATACTCACTACTCTTATTATTATCAATCTAACTCATATTATTAGCCATATTATGCTTATATGATCGGTAGAACGATAATTACTATACCTATTACTCTTATTATTATCAATCTAACTCATATTATTAGCCATATTAAGCTTATATGATCGACAGAACGACAATTACTATTCTTCTTACACTCACTGTTATCAATCTAACTCATATTATTAGCCATATTATGCTTATATGATCGACAGAACGACAATCACTATACTTACTACTCTTATTATTATCAATCTAACTCATATTATTAGCCATATTATGATTATGTGATCGATAGAACGACAATTACTATACTTATTACACTCACTATTATCAATCTAACTCATATTATTAACCATATTATGCAGATATGATCGATAGCACGACATTTACTATACTTATTACTCTTATTATTATCAAACTAACTCATATTATTAGCCATATTATGCTTATATGATCGATAGAACGACAATTACTATACTCATTACTCTTATTATTATCAATCTAACTCATATTATTAGTCATATTATGCTTATATGATCAAAAGGACGACAATTACTATACTTATTACTCTTATTATTATCAATCTAACTCATATTATTAGCCATATTATGCTTATATGATCAGCAGAACGACAATTACTATACTTATTACACTCACTATTATCAATCTAACTCATATTATTAGCCATATTATGCTTATATGATCGATAGGACGACAATTACTATACTCACTACTCTTATTATTATCAATCTAACTCATATTATTAGCCATATTATGCTTATATGATCGATAGAACGACAATTACTATACTTATTACTCTTATTATTATCAATCTAACTCATATTATTAGCCATATTATGCTTATATGATCGATAGAACGACAATTACTATACTCACTATTCTTATTATTATCAATCTACCTCATATTATTAGCCATATTATGCTTATATGATCGATAGAACGACAATTACTATACTCACTATTCTTATTATTATCAATCTACCTCATATTATTAGCCATATTATGCTTATATGATCGATAGAACGACAATTACTATACTCATTACTCTTATTATTATCAATCTAACTCATATTATTAGCCATATTGTGCTTATATGACCGAGAGATCCACAATTACTATACTCATTACTCTTATTATTATCAATCTAACTCATATTATTAGCCATATTATGCTTATATGATCGATAGGACGACAATTACTATACTCACTACTCTTATTATTATCAATCTAACTCATATTATTAGCCATATTATGCTTATATGATCGATAGAACGACAATTACTATACTCATTACTCTTATTATTATCAATCTAACTCATATTATTAGCCAAATTATGCTTATATGATCGACAGAACGACAATTACTATACTCACTACTCTTATTATTATCAATCTAACTCATATTATTAGCCATATTATGCTTATATGATGGGTAGAACGATAATTACTATACCTATTACTCTTATTATTATCAATCTAACTCATATTATTAACCATATTATGCAGATATGATCGATAGAACGACAATTACTATACTCATTACTCTTATTATTATCAATCTAACTCATATTATTAGCCATATTGTGCTTATATGACCGAGAGATCCACAATTACTATACTCATTACTCTTATTATTATCAATCTAACTCATATTATTAGCCATATTATGCTTATATGATCGATAGGACGACAATTACTATACTCACTACTCTTATTATTATCAATCTAACTCATATTATTAGCCATATTATGCTTATATGATCGATAGAACGACAATTACTATACTCATTACTCTTATTATTATCAATCTAACTCATATTATTAGCCAAATTATGCTTATATGATCGACAGAACGACAATTACTATACTCACTACTCTTATTATTATCAATCTAACTCATATTATTAGCCATATTATGCTTATATGATCGATAGGACGACAATTACTATACTCACTACTCTTATTATTATCAATCTAACTCATATTATTAGCCATATTATGCTTATATGATCGATAGAACGACAATTACTATACTCATTACTCTTATTATTATCAATCTAACTCATATTATTAGCCAAATTATGCTTATATGATCGACAAAACGACAATTACTATACTCACTACTCTTATTATTATCAATCTAACTCATATTATTAGCCATATTATGCTTATATGATCGGTAGAACGATAATTACTATACCTATTACTCTTATTATTATCAATCTAACTCATATTATTAGCCATATTAAGCTTATATGATCGACAGAACGACAATTACTATTCTTCTTACACTCACTGTTATCAATCTAACTCATATTATTAGCCATATTATGCTTATATGATCGACAGAACGACAATCACTATACTTACTACTCTTATTATTATCAATCTAACTCATATTATTAGCCATATTATGATTATGTGATCGATAGAACGACAATTACTATACTTATTACACTCACTATTATCAATCTAACTCATATTATTAACCATATTATGCAGATATGATCGATAGCACGACATTTACTATACTTATTACTCTTATTATTATCAAACTAACTCATATTATTAGCCATATTATGCTTATATGATCGATAGAACGACAATTACTATACTCATTACTCTTATTATTATCAATCTAACTCATATTATTAGTCATATTATGCTTATATGATCAAAAGGACGACAATTACTATACTTATTACTCTTATTATTATCAATCTAACTCATATTATTAGCCATATTATGCTTATATGATCAGCAGAACGACAATTACTATACTTATTACACTCACTATTATCAATCTAACTCATATTATTAGCCATATTATGCTTATATGATCGACAGAACGACAATCACTATACTTACTACTCTTATTATTATCAATCTAACTCATATTATTAGCCATATTATGATTATGTGATCGATAGAACGACAATTACTATACTTATTACACTCACTATTATCAATCTAACTCATATTATTAACCATATTATGCAGATATGATCGATAGCACGACATTTACTATACTTATTACTCTTATTATTATCAAACTAACTCATATTATTAGCCATATTATGCTTATATGATCGATAGAACGACAATTACTATACTCATTACTCTTATTATTATCAATCTAACTCATATTATTAGTCATATTATGCTTATATGATCAAAAGGACGACAATTACTATACTTATTACTCTTATTATTATCAATCTAACTCATATTATTAGCCATATTATGCTTATATGATCAGCAGAACGACAATTACTATACTTATTACACTCACTATTATCAATCTAACTCATATTATTAGCCATATTATGCTTATATGATCGATAGGACGACAATTACTATACTCACTACTCTTATTATTATCAATCTAACTCATATTATTAGCCATATTATGCTTATATGATCGATAGAACGACAATTACTATACTTATTACTCTTATTATTATCAATCTAACTCATATTATTAGCCATATTATGCTTATATGATCGATAGAACGACAATTACTATACTCACTATTCTTATTATTATCAATCTACCTCATATTATTAGCCATATTATGCTTATATGATCGATAGAACGACAATTACTATACTCACTATTCTTATTATTATCAATCTACCTCATATTATTAGCCATATTATGCTTATATGATCGATAGAACGACAATTACTATACTCATTACTCTTATTATTATCAATCTAACTCATATTATTAGCCATATTGTGCTTATATGACCGAGAGATCCACAATTACTATACTCATTACTCTTATTATTATCAATCTAACTCATATTATTAGCCATATTATGCTTATATGATCGATAGGACGACAATTACTATACTCACTACTCTTATTATTATCAATCTAACTCATATTATTAGCCATATTATGCTTATATGATCGATAGAACGACAATTACTATACTCATTACTCTTATTATTATCAATCTAACTCATATTATTAGCCAAATTATGCTTATATGATCGACAGAACGACAATTACTATACTCACTACTCTTATTATTATCAATCTAACTCATATTATTAGCCATATTATGCTTATATGATGGGTAGAACGATAATTACTATACCTATTACTCTTATTATTATCAATCTAACTCATATTATTAACCATATTATGCAGATATGATCGATAGAACGACAATTACTATACTCATTACTCTTATTATTATCAATCTAACTCATATTATTAGCCATATTGTGCTTATATGACCGAGAGATCCACAATTACTATACTCATTACTCTTATTATTATCAATCTAACTCATATTATTAGCCATATTATGCTTATATGATCGATAGGACGACAATTACTATACTCACTACTCTTATTATTATCAATCTAACTCATATTATTAGCCATATTATGCTTATATGATCGATAGAACGACAATTACTATACTCATTACTCTTATTATTATCAATCTAACTCATATTATTAGCCAAATTATGCTTATATGATCGACAGAACGACAATTACTATACTCACTACTCTTATTATTATCAATCTAACTCATATTATTAGCCATATTATGCTTATATGATCGGTAGAACGATAATTACTATACCTATTACTCTTATTATTATCAATCTAACTCATATTATTAACCATATTTTGCAAATATGATCGATAGAACGACAATTACTATACTCATTACTCTTATTATTATCAATCTAACTCATATTATTAGCCATATTAAGCTTATATGATCGACAGAACGACAATTACTATTCTTCTTACACTCACTGTTATCAATCTAACTCATATTATTAGCCATATTATGCTTATATGATCGACAGAACGACAATCACTATACTTACTACTCTTATTATTATCAATCTAACTCATATTATTAGCCATATTATGATTATGTGATCGATAGAACGACAATTACTATACTTATTACACTCACTATTATCAATCTAACTCATATTATTAACCATATTATGCAGATATGATCGATAGCACGACATTTACTATACTTATTACTCTTATTATTATCAAACTAACTCATATTATTAGCCATATTATGCTTATATAATCAGCAGAACGACAATTACTATACTTCGTACACACACTATTATCAATCTAACTCATATTATTAACCCTATTATGCAGATATGATCGAAAGAATGACAATTACTATACTCACTACTCTTATTATTATCAATCTAACTCATATTATTAGCCATATTATGCTTATATGATCGATAGAACGACAATTACTATACTTATTACTCTTATTATTATCAATCTAACTCATATTATTAGCCATATTATGCTTATATGATCGATAGAACGACAATTACTATACTTATTACTCTTATTATTATCAATGTAACTCATATTATTAGCCATATTATGCTTATATGATCGATAGAACGACAATTACTATACTCACTATTCTTATTATTATCAATCTACCTCATATTATTAGCCATATTATGCTTATATGATCGATAGAACGACAATTACTATACTCATTACTCTTATTATTATCAATCTAACTCATATTATTAGCCATATTGTGCTTATATGACCGAGAGATCCACAATTACTATACTCATTACTCTTATTATTATCAATCTAACTCATATTATTAGCCATATTATGCTTATATGATCGATAGGACGACAATTACTATACTCACTACTCTTATTATTATCAATCTAACTCATATTATTAGCCATATTATGCTTATATGATCGATAGAACGACAATTACTATACTCATTACTCTTATTATTATCAATCTAACTCATATTATTAGCCATATTAAGCTTATATGATCGACAGAACGACAATTACTATTCTTCTTACACTCACTGTTATCAATCTAACTCATATTATTAGCCATATTATGCTTATATGATCGACAGAACGACAATCACTATACTTACTACTCTTATTATTATCAATCTAACTCATATTATTAGCCATATTATGATTATGTGATCGATAGAACCACAATTACTATACTTATTACACTCACTATTATCAATCTAACTCATATTATTAACCATGTTATGCAGATATGATCGATAGCACGTCATTTACTATACTTATTACTCTTATTATTATCAAACTAACTCATATTATTAGCCATATTATGCTTATATAATCAGCAGAACGACAATTACTATACTTCGTACACACACTATTATCAATCTAACTCATATTATTAACCCTATTATGCAGATATGATCGATAGAATGACAATTACTATACTCACTACTCTTATTGTTATCAATCTAACTCATATTATTAGCCATATTATGCTTATATGATCGATAGAACGACAATTACTATACTTATTACTCTTATTATTATCAATCTAACTCATATTATTAGCCATATTATGCTTATATGATCGATAGAACGACAATTACTATACTCATTACTCTTATTATTATCAATCTAACTCATATTATTAGCCATATTGTGCTTATATGACCGAGAGATCCACAATTACTATACTCATTACTCTTATTATTATCAATCTAACTCATATTATTAGCCATATTATGCTTATATGATCGATAGGACGACAATTACTATACTCACTACTCTTATTATTATCAATCTAACTCATATTATTAGCCATATTATGCTTATATGATCGATAGAACGACAATTACTATACTCATTACTCTTATTATTATCAATCTAACTCATATTATTAGCCAAATTATGCTTATATGATCGACAGAACGACAATTACTATACTCACTACTCTTATTATTATCAATCTAACTCATATTATTAGCCATATTATGCTTATATGATCGGTAGAACGATAATTACTATACCTATTACTCTTATTATTATCAATCTAACTCATATTATTAGCCATATTAAGCTTATATGATCGACAGAACGACAATTACTATTCTTCTTACTCTCACTGTTATCAATCTAACTCATATTATTAGCCATATTATGCTTATATGATCGACAGAACGACAATCACTATACTTACTACTCTTATTATTATCAATCTAACTCATATTATTAGCCATATTATGATTATGTGATCGATAGAACGACAATTACTATACTTATTACACTCACTATTATCAATCTAACTCATATTATTAACCATATTATGCAGATATGATCGATAGCACGACATTTACTATACTTATTACTCTTATTATTATCAAACTAACTCATATTATTAGCCATATTATGCTTATATAATCAGCAGAACGACAATTACTATACTTCTTACACACACTATTATCAACCTAACTCATATTATTAACCCTATTATGCAGATATGATCGATAGAATGACAATTACTATACTCAGTACTCTTATTATTATCAATCTTACTCATATTATTAGCCATATTATGCTTATATGATCGATAGAACGACAATTACTATACTTATTACTCTTATTATTATCAATCTAACTCATATTATTAGCCATATTATGCTTATATGATCGATAGGAGGACAATCACTATACTTAATATTCTTATTTTTATCAACCTAACTCATATTATTAGCCATATTATGCTTAAATGATCGATAGAACGACAATTAGTATACTAATTAGTCTTATTATTACAAATCTAACTCATACTATTAGCCATATTATACTTATGTGATCGAAAGAACGATAATTACTATACCTATTACGCTTACTATTATCAATCTAACTCATATTATTAGCCATATTATGCTTATGTGATCGATAGAACGACAATTACTATACTTATTACTCTCATTATTATCAACCTAACTCATATTATTAGCCATATTATGCTTATATGACCGAGAGATCCACAATTACTATACTCATTACTCTTATTATTATCAATCTAACTCATATTATTAGCCATATTATGCTTATATTATCGATAGAACGACAATTACTATACTCATTACTCTTATTATTATCAATCTAACTCATATTATTAGCCATATTATGCTTAAATGATCGATAGAACGACAATTACTACACTTATTAGTCTTATTATTATCAATCTAACTCATATTATTAGCCATATTATGCTAATATGATCGATAGAACGACAATGACTATACTTATTACTCTTATTATTATAAATCTAACTCATATTATTAGCCATATAATGCTTATATGATCGATAGAACGACAATTACTATACTTATTACTCTTATTATTATCAATCTAACTCGTATTATTATCCATATTATGCTTATATGATCGACAGAACGACAATTACTATACTTATTACACTCACTATTATCAATCTAACTCATATTATTAACCATACTATGCAGATATGATCGATAGAACGACAATTACTATACTCATTACTCTTATTATTATCAATCTAACTAATATTATTAGCCATATTATGCTTATATGATCGATAGGACGACAATTACTATACTTATTACTCTTATTATTATCAATCTAACTCATATTATTAGCCATATTATGCTTATATGATCAGCAGCACGACAATTACTATACCTATTACACTCACTATTATCAATCTAACTCATATTATTAGCCATATTATGCTTATATGATCGATAGAACGACAATTACTATACTCACTATTCTTATTATTATCAATCTACCTCATATTATTAGCCATATTATGCTTATATGATCGATAGAACGACAATTACTATACTTATTACTCTTATTATTATCAATCTAACTCATATTATTAGCCATATTATGCTTATATGATCGGTAGAACGATAATTACTATACCTATTACTCTTATTATTATCAATCTAACTCATATTATTAACCATATTATGCAGATATGATCGATAGAACGACAATTACTATACTCATTACTCTTATTATTATCAATCTATCTCATATTATTAGCCATATTATGCTTATATGATCGACAGAACGACAATTACTATACTTATTACACTCACTATTATCAATCTAACTCATATTATTAACCATACTATGCAGATATGATCGATAGAACGACAATTACTATACTCATTACTCTTATTATTATCAATCTAACTAATATTATTAACCATATTATGCAAATATGATCGATAGAACGACAATTACTATACTCATTACTCTTATTATTATCAATCTAACTCATATGATTAGCCATATTATGCTTATATGATCGATAGGACGACAATTACTATACTTATTACTCTTATTATTATCAATCTAACTCATATTATTAGCCATATTATGCTTATATGATCAGCAGAACGACAATTACTATACCTATTACACTCACTATTATCAATCTAACTCATATTATTAACCATATTATGCAGATATGATCGATGGAACGACAATTACTATACTTATTACTCTTATTATTATCAACCTAACTCATATTATTAGCCATATTGTGCTTATCTGACAGAGACATCCACAATTGCTATACTCATTACTCTTATTATTATCAATCTAACTCATATTATTAGCCATATTATGCTTATATGATCGATAGAACGACAATTACTATACTTATTACTCTTATTATTATCAATCTAACTCATATTATTAGCCATATTATGCTTATATGATCGATAGAACGACAATTACTATACTCACTATTCTTATTATTATCAATCTACCTCATATTATTAGCCATATTATGCTTATATGATCGATAGAACGACAATTACTATACTCATTACTCTTATTATTATCAATCTAACTCATATTATTAGCCATATTGTGCTTATATGACCGAGAGATCCACAATTACTATACTCATTACTCTTATTATTATCAATCTAACTCATATTATTAGCCAAATTATGCTTATATGATCGACAGAACGACAATTACTATACTTATTACTCTTATTATTATCAATCTAACTCATATTATTAGCCATATTATGCTTATATGATCGATAGAACGACAATTACTATACTAATTAGTCTTATTATTATCAATCTAACTCATACTATTAGCCATATTATACTTATGTGATCGAAAGAACGATAATTACTATACCTATTACGCTTATTATTAGCAATCTAACTCATATTATTAGCCATATTATGATTATGTGATCGATAGAACGACAATTACTATACCTATTACTCTCATTATTATCAACCTAACTCATATTATTAGTCATATTATGCTTATATGACCGAGAGATCCACAATTACTAAACTCATTACTGTTATTATTATCAATCTAACTCATTTTATGAGCCATATTATGCTTATATGATCGACAGAACGACAATTACTATACTTATTACTCTTATTATTATCAATCTAACTCATATTATTAGCCATACTGTGCTTATATGACCGAGAGATCCACAATTACTATACTCATTGCTCTTATTATTATCAATCTAACTCATATTGTTAGCCATATTATGCTTATATGATCGATAGGACGACAATTACTATACTCACTACTCTTATTATTATCAGTCTAACTCATATTGTTAGCCATATTATGCTTATATGATCGATAGAACGACAATTACTATTCTTCTTACACTCACTGTTATCAATCTAACTCATATTATTAACCATATTATGCAAATATGATCGATAGAAGGACAATTACTATACTTATTACTCTTATTATTATCAATCTAACTCATATTATTAGCCATATTATGCTTATATGATCGATAGGAGGACAATCACTATACTTATTATTCTTATTTTTATCAACCTAACTCATATTATTAGCCATATTATGCTTAAATGATCGATAGAACGACAATTACTATACTAATTAGTCTTATTATTATCAATCTAACTCATACTATTAGCCATATTATACTTATGTGATCGAAAGAACGATAATTACTATACCTATTACGCTTATTATTATCAATCTAACTCATATTATTAGCCATATTATGCTTATATGATCGATAGGACGACAATTACTATACTCACTACTCTTATTATTATCAATCTAACTCATATTATTAGCCATATTATGCTTAAATGATCGATAGAACGACAATTACTACACTCATTACTCTTATTATTATCAATCTAACTCATATTATTAGCCATATTATGCTTATATGATCGACAGAACGACAATTACTATTCTTATTACACTCACTGTTATCAATCTAACTCATACTATTAGCCATATTATGCTCATACGATCGACAGAACGACAATTACTATACTTATTACTCTTACTAGTATCAATCTAACTCATATTATTAGTCATATTATGCTTATATGATCAGCAGAACGACAATTACTATACTTATTACACTCACTATTATCAATCTAACTCATATTATTAACCATATTATGCAGATATGATCGATAGAACGACAATTACTATACTCATTACTCTTATTATTACAATCTACCTCATATTATTAGCCATATTATGCTTATATGATCGATAGAACGACAATGACTATACTCATTACTCTTATTATTATCAATCTAACTCATATTATTAGAAATATTGTGCTTATATGACCGAGAGATCCACTATTACTATACTCATTGCTCTTATTATTATCAATCTAACTCATATTATTGGCCATATTATGCTTATATGATCGATAGGAGGACAATCACTATACTTATTATTCTTATTTTTATCAACCTAACTCATATTATTAGTCATATTATGCTTATATGACCGAGAGATCCACAATTACTATACTCATTACTCTTATTATTATCAATCTAACTCATATTATTAGCCATATTATGCTTATATGATCGATAGAACGACAATTACTATACCTATTACTCTTATTATTATCAATCTAACTCATATTATTAGCCATATTGTGCTTCTATGACCGAGAGATCCACAATTACTATACTCATTACTCTTATTATTATCAATCTAACTCATATTATTAGCCATATTATGCTTATATGATCGATAGGACGACAATTACTATACTCACTACTCTTATTATTATCAATCTAACTCATATTATTAGCCAAATTATGCTTATATGATCGACAGAACGACAATTACTATACTCACTACTCTTATTATTATCAATCTAACTCATATTATTAGCCATATTATGCTTATATGATAGGTAGAACGATAATTACTATACCTATTACTCTTATTAGTATCAATCTAACTAATATTATTAACCATATTTTGCAAATATGATCGATAGAACGACAATTACTATACTCATTACTCTTATTATTATCAATCTAACTCGTATTATTAGCCATATTATGCTTATATGATCGACAGAACGACAATTACTATTCTTCTTACACTCACTGTTATCAATCTAACTCATATTATTAGCCATATTATGCTTATATGATCGATAGGACGACAATTACTATACTCACTACTCTTATTATTATCAATCTAACTCATATTATTAGCCATATTATGCTTATATGATCGATAGGACGACAATTACTATACTCATTACTCCTATTATTATCAAACTAACTCATATTATTAGCCATATTATGCTTATATGATCGACAGAACGACAATTACTATTCTTCTTACACTCACTGTTATCAATCTAACTCATATTATTAGCCATATTATGCTTATATGATCGATAGGACGACAATTACTATACTCATTACTCCTATTATTACAATCTACCTCATATTATTAGCCATATTATGCTTATATGATCGATAGAACGACAATTACTATACTCATTACTCTTATTATTATCAATCTAACTCATATTATTAGAAATATTGTGCTTATATGACCGAGAGATCCACTATTACTATACTCATTGCTCTTATTATTATCAATCTAACTCATATTATTAGCCATATTATGCTTATATGATCGATAGGAGGACAATCACTATACTTGTTATTCTTATTTTTATCAACCTAACTCATATTATTAGCCATATTATGCTTAAATGATCGATAGAACGACAATTACTATACTAATTAGTCTTATTATTATCAATCTAACTCATACTATTAGCCATATTATACTTATGTGATCGAAAGAACGATAATTACTGTACCTATTACGCTTATTATTATCAATCTAACTCATATTATTAGCCATATTATGCTTATGTGATCGATAGAACGACAATTACTATACTTATTACTCTCATTATTATCAACCTAACTCATATTATTAGTCATATTATGCTTATATGACCGAGAGATCCACAATTACTATACTCATTACTCTTATTATTATCAATCTAACTCATATTATTAGCCATATTATGCTTATATGATCGATAGAACGACAATTACTATACTTATTACTCTTATTATTATCAATCTAACTCATATTATTAGCCATATTGTGCTTCTATGACCGAGAGATCCACAATTACTATACTCATTACTCTTATTATTATCAATCTAACTCATATTATTAGCCATATTATGCTTATATGATCGATAGAACGACAATGACTATACTCATTACTCTTATTATTATCAATCTAACTCATATTATTAGAAATATTGTGCTTATATGACCGAGAGATCCACTATTACTATACTCATTGCTCTTATTATTATCAATCTAACTCATATTATTGGCCATATTATGCTTATATGATCGATAGGAGGACAATCACTATACTTATTATTCTTATTTTTATCAACCTAACTCATATTATTAGTCATATTATGCTTATATGACCGAGAGATCCACAATTACTATACTCATTACTCTTATTATTATCAATCTAACTCATATTATTAGCCATATTATGCTTATATGATCGATAGAACGACAATTACTATACCTATTACTCTTATTATTATCAATCTAACTCATATTATTAGCCATATTGTGCTTCTATGACCGAGAGATCCACAATTACTATACTCATTACTCTTATTATTATCAATCTAACTCATATTATTAGCCATATTATGCTTATATGATCGATAGGACGACAATTACTATACTCACTACTCTTATTATTATCAATCTAACTCATATTATTAGCCAAATTATGCTTATATGATCGACAGAACGACAATTACTATACTCACTACTCTTATTATTATCAATCTAACTCATATTATTAGCCATATTATGCTTATATGATAGGTAGAACGATAATTACTATACCTATTACTCTTATTAGTATCAATCTAACTAATATTATTAACCATATTTTGCAAATATGATCGATAGAACGACAATTACTATACTCATTACTCTTATTATTATCAATCTAACTCGTATTATTAGCCATATTATGCTTATATGATCGACAGAACGACAATTACTATTCTTCTTACACTCACTGTTATCAATCTAACTCATATTATTAGCCATATTATGCTTATATGATCGATAGGACGACAATTACTATACTCACTACTCTTATTATTATCAATCTAACTCATATTATTAGCCATATTATGCTTATATGATCGATAGGACGACAATTACTATACTCATTACTCCTATTATTATCAAACTAACTCATATTATTAGCCATATTATGCTTATATGATCGACAGAACGACAATTACTATTCTTCTTACACTCACTGTTATCAATCTAACTCATATTATTAGCCATATTATGCTTATATGATCGATAGGACGACAATTACTATACTCATTACTCCTATTATTACAATCTACCTCATATTATTAGCCATATTATGCTTATATGATCGATAGAACGACAATTACTATACTCATTACTCTTATTATTATCAATCTAACTCATATTATTAGAAATATTGTGCTTATATGACCGAGAGATCCACTATTACTATACTCATTGCTCTTATTATTATCAATCTAACTCATATTATTAGCCATATTATGCTTATATGATCGATAGGAGGACAATCACTATACTTGTTATTCTTATTTTTATCAACCTAACTCATATTATTAGCCATATTATGCTTAAATGATCGATAGAACGACAATTACTATACTAATTAGTCTTATTATTATCAATCTAACTCATACTATTAGCCATATTATACTTATGTGATCGAAAGAACGATAATTACTGTACCTATTACGCTTATTATTATCAATCTAACTCATATTATTAGCCATATTATGCTTATGTGATCGATAGAACGACAATTACTATACTTATTACTCTCATTATTATCAACCTAACTCATATTATTAGTCATATTATGCTTATATGACCGAGAGATCCACAATTACTATACTCATTACTCTTATTATTATCAATCTAACTCATATTATTAGCCATATTATGCTTATATGATCGATAGAACGACAATTACTATACTTATTACTCTTATTATTATCAATCTAACTCATATTATTAGCCATATTGTGCTTCTATGACCGAGAGATCCACAATTACTATACTCATTACTCTTATTATTATCAATCTAACTCATATTATTAGCCATATTATGCTTATATGATCGATAGGACGACAATTACTATACTCACTACTCTTATTATTATCAATCTAACTCATATTATTAGCCATATTATGCTTATATGATCGATAGAACGACAATTACTATACTCATTACTCTTATTATTATCAATCTAACTCATATTATTAGCCAAATTATGCTTATATGATCGACAGAACGACAATTACTATACACACTACTCTTATTATTATCAATCTAACTCATATTATTAGCCATATTATGCTTATATGATCGGTAGAACGATAATTACTATACCTATTACTCTTATTATTATCAATCTAACTCATATTATTAACCATATTTTGCAAATATGATCGATAGAACGACAATTACTATACTCATTACTCTTATTATTATCAATCTAACTCATATTATTAGCCATATTATGCTTATATGATCGACAGAACGACAATTACTATTCTTGTTACACTCACTGTTATCAATCTAACTCATATTATTAGCCATATTATGCTTATATGATCGATAGGACGACAATTACTATACTCACTACTCTTATTATTATCAATCTAACTCATATTATTAGCCATATTATGCTTATATGATCGATAGGACGACAATTACTATACTCATTACTCCTATTATTATCAAACTAACTCATATTATTAGCCATATTATGCTTATATGATCGACAGAACGACAATTACTATTCTTCTTACACTCACTGTTATCAATCTAACTCATATTATTAGCCATATTGTGCTCATACGATCGACAGAACGACAATTACTATACGTATTACTCTTACTAGTATCAATCTAACTCATATTATTAGTCACATTATGCTTATATGATCGATAGAACGACAATTACTATACTCACTACTCTTATTATTATCAATCTAACTCATATTATTAGCCATATTATGCTTATATGATCGATAGGACGACAATTACTATACTTATTACTCTTATTATTATCAATCTAACTCATATTATTAGCCATATTATGCTTATATGATCGATAGGAGGACAATCACTATACTTATTATTCTTATTTTTATCAACCTAACTCATATTATTAGCCATATTATGCTTAAATGATCGATAGAACGACAATTACTATACTAATTAGTCTTATTATTATAAATCTAACTCATACTATTAGCCATATTATACTTATGTGATCGAAAGAACGATAATTACTATACCTATTACGCTTATTATTATCAATCTAACTCATATTATTAGCCATATTATGCTTAAATGATCGATAGAACGACAATTACTATACTCATTACTCTTATTATTATCAATCTAACTCGTATTATTAGCCATATTATGCTTATATGATCGATAGGACGACAATTACTATACTTATTACTCTTATTATTATCAATCTAACTCATATTGTTAGCCATATTATGCTTATATGATCGATAGAACGACAATTACTATTCTTCTTACACTCACTGTTATCAATCTAACTCATATTATTAACCATATTATGCAAATATGATCGATAGAAGGACAATTACTATACTTATTACTCTTATTATTAGCAATCTAACTCATATTATTAGCCATATTATGCTTATATGACCGAGAGATCCACAATTACTATACTCATTACTCTTATTATTATCAATCTAACTCATATTATTAGCCATATTATGCTTAAATGATCGATAGAACGACAATTACTATACTTATTAGTCTTATTATTATCAATCTATCTCATATTATTAGCCATATTATGCTTATATGATCGATAGAACGACAATGCCTATCCTTATTACTCTTATTATTATAAATCTAACTCATATTATTAGCCATATTATGCTTATATGATCGACAGAACGACAATCACTATACTTACTACTCTTATTATTATCAATCTAACTCATATTATTAGCCATATTATGATTATGTGATCGATAGAACGACAATTACTATACTTATTACACTCACTATTATCAATCTAACTCATATTATTAACCATATTATGCAGATATGATCGATAGCACGACATTTACTATACTTATTACTCTTATTATTATCAAACTAACTCATATTATTAGCCATATTATGCTTATATGATCGATAGAACGACAATTACTATACTCATTACTCTTATTATTATCAATCTAACTCATATTATTAGTCATATTATGCTTATATGATCAAAAGGACGACAATTACTATACTTATTACTCTTATTATTATCAATCTAACTCATATTATTAGCCATATTATGCTTATATGATCAGCAGAACGACAATTACTATACTTATTACACTCACTATTATCAATCTAACTCATATTATTAACCATATTATGCGGATATGATCGATAGAACGACAATTACTATACTCACTACTCTTATTATTATCAATCTAACTCATATTATTGGCAATATTATGCTTATATGATCGATAGAACGACAATTACTATACTCATTACTCTTATTATTATCAATCTAACTCGTATTATTAGCCATATTATGCTTATATGATCGACGGAACGACAATTACTATACTTATTACTCTTATTATTATCAATCTAACTCATATTATTAGCCATATTATGCTTATATGATCGGTAGAACGATAATTACTATACCTATTACTCTTATTATTATCAATCTAACTCATATTATTAACCATATTATGCAGATATGATCGATAGAACGACAATTACTATACTCATTACTCTTATTATTATCAATCTATCTCATATTATTAGCCATATTATGCTTATATGATCGACAGAACGACAATTACTATTCTTCTTACACTCACTGTTATCAATCTAACTCATATTATTAGCCATATTGTGCTCATACGATCGACAGAACGACAATTACTATACCTATTACTCTTACTAGTATCAATCTAACTCATATTATTAGTCATATTATGCTTATATGATCGATAGAACGACAATTACTATACTCACTACTCTTATTATTATCAATCTAACTCATATTATTAGCCATTTTATGCTTATATGATCGATAGGACGACAATTACTATACTAATTAGTCTTATTATTATAAATCTAACTCATACTATTAGCCATATTATACTTATGTGATCGAAAGAACGATAATTACTATACCTATTACGCTTATTATTATCAATCTAACTCATATTATTAGCCATATTATGCTTATGTGATCGATAGAACGACAATTACTATACTTATTACTCTCATTATTATCAACCTAACTCATATTATTAGCCATATTATGCTTATATGATCGATAGAACGACAATTACTATACTCATTACTCTTATTATTATCAATCTAACTCATATTATTAGCCATATTGTGCTTATATGACCGAGAGATCCACAATTACTATACTCATTACTCTTATTATTATCAATCTAACTCATATTATTAGCCAAATTATGCTTATATGATCGACAGAACGACAATTACTATACTTATTACTCTTATAATTATCAATCTAACTCGTATTATTAGCCATATTATGCTTATATGATCGACAGAACGACAATTACTATACTTATTACACTCACTATTATCAATCTAACTCATATTATTAACCATACTATGCAGATATGATCGATAGAACGACAATTACTATACTCATTACTCTTATTATTATCAATCTAACTAATATTATTAACCATATTATGCAAATATGATCGATAGAACGACAATTACTATACTCATTACTCTTATTATTATCAATCTAACTCATATGATTAGCCATATTATGCTTATATGATCGATAGGACGACAATTACTATACTTATTACTCTTATTATTATCAATCTACCTCATATTATTAGCGATATTATGCTTATATGATCGATAGAACGACAATTCCTATACTCATTACTCTTATTATTATCAATCTAACTCATATTGTTAGCCATATTATGCTTATATGATCGATAGAACGACAATTACTATTCTTCTTACACTCACTGTTATCAATCTAACTCATATTATTAACCATATTATGCAAATATGATCGATAGAAGGACAATTACTATACTTATTACTCTTATTATTAGCAATCTAACTCATATTATTAGCCATATTATGCTTATATGATCGATAGGAGGACAATCACTATACTTATTATTCTTATTTTTATCAACCTAACTCATATTATTAGCCATATTAAGCTTAAATGATCGATAGAACGACAATTACTATACTAATTAGTCTTATTATTATCAATCTAACTCATACTATTAGCCATATTATTCTTATGCGATCGAAAGAACGATAATTACTATACCTATTACGCTTATTATTATCAATCTAACTCATATTATTAGCCATATTATGCTTATGTGATCGATAGAACGACAATTACTATACTTATTACTCTCATTATTATCAACCTAACTCATATTATTAGTCATATTATGCTTATATGACCGGGAGGTCCACAATTACTATACTCATTACTCTTATTATTATCAATCTAACTCATATTATTAGCCATATTATGCTTATATGATCGATAGAACGACAATTACTATACTTATTACTCTTATTATTATCAATCTAACTCATATTATTAGCCATATTATGCTTATATGATCGATAGGACGACAATTACTATACTCACTACTCTTATTATTATCAATCTAACTCATATTATTAGCCATATTATGCTTAA